>NW_027423687.1:130011-232511 GCF_048934315.1 Petromyzon marinus | reverse complement strand
GAGTGAATGGGCGAGTGAATGGGATGATGAGTGAGTGGGTTAGTGAATGAGTGGGTGAGTGAATGGGTGAGTGAATGAGTGAGTGGGTGAGTGAATGGGTGAGTGGGTGAGTGAGTGAGTGAATGGGTGAGTGAATGAGTGAGTGGGTGAGTGAGTGGGTGAGTGAGTGAGTGAATGGGTGAGTGGGTGAGTGAGTGAATTGAGTGGCTATTTGACATTACACGTCATACGCAAGTGTGTTGAGCACAACGCGGTGGTGGCGGAGGGGGTGGGTTCCACGTGTGGCTGTGACGTCACTGAGACGTCATCGTCGCTGTGACATGAAAATGGCCGACCGCAGCACTTGCCCCGCCAGTCTGGTGAAGCTACGCGGGTTGTGGCGCTTTTACATTTGTCTCGTGATCTCTCGTCTCAAATAAACGAAATGAATTCCGTGTGAGGTTCAGTCTGTCTGAGTCTCTCTCTGTGTCTCTCTGTGTCTCTCTCTGTGTCTCTCTGTGTCTCTTTGTCTCTGTGTCTCTCTGAGTCTCTCTCTCTCTGTGTCTCTCTGTGTGTCTCTCTATGTCTCTCTGTGTCTCTCTGAGTCTCTCTGAGTCTCTCTGTGTCTCTCTGTGTCTCTGTCTCTCTCTGTGTATCTCTGTCTCCCTCTGTGTCTCTGTCTCTCTCTGTGTCTCTGTCTCTCTTTGTCTCTGTCTCTCTTTGTCTCTCTCTGTCTCTGTGTCTCTGTGTCTCTCTGTGCCTCTCTGTCTCTGTGTCTCTCTGTGTCTCTCTCTCTTTGTCTCTCTCCGTCTCTCTCTGAGTCTCTCTCTGTGTCTCTTTGTCTCTCTTTGTCTCTGTGTCTCTCTGAGTCTCTCTGTGTCTCTCTGTGTCTCTCTGTGTCTCTTTTTGTCTCTCTGTGTCTCTGTCTCTCTTTGTCTCTCTCTGTGTCTCTGTGTCTCTCTCTGTGTCTCTCTCTGTGTCTCTCTTTGTCTCTCTGTGTCTCTGTGTCTCTGTATCTCTCTGTCTCTCTGTCTCCCTCTGTGTCTCTGTCTCTCTCTGTGTCTCTGTGTCTCTCTGTGTCTCTCTGTGTCTCTGTGTCTCTCTGTCTCTCTGTGTCTCTCTCTGTGTCTCTCTGTGTCTCTCTGTGTCTCTGAGTCTCTCTCTGTGTCTCTATTTGTCTCTCTGAGTCTCTCTGTGTCTCTCTGTGTCTCTCTGAGTCTCTCTCTGTGTCTCTCTGTGTCTCTGTCTCTCTCTCTGAGTCTCTCTCTGTGTCTCTCTGTGTCTCTTTTTGTCTCTCTGTGTCTCTTTGTCTCTGTGTCTCTCTGTGTCTCTCTCTTTGTCTCTCTGTGTCTCTCTGTGTCTCTCTCTGTGTCTCTCTGTGTCTCTCTGTGTCTCTTTGTCTCTGTGTCTCATTGTGTCTCTCTCTCTGTGTCTCTGTCTCTCTCTCTGTGTCTCTCTCTGTCTCTCTCTGTCTCTTTTTGTCTCTCTCTGTGTCTCTCTGTGTCTCTTTGTCTCTCTGTGTCTCTGTGTCTCTGTCTCTCTCTGTGTCTCTCTGTCTCTCTCTCTGTGTCTCTGTGTCTCTCTTTGTCTCTCTGTGTCTCTCTGTGTCTCTCTCTCTGTCTCTCTCCCTCTGTCTCTCTCTCTGTCTCTCTCTGTCTCTTTTTGTCTCTCTCTGTGTCTCTCTGTGTCTCTCTGTCTCTCTCTCTGTGTCTCTGTGTCTCTCTTTGTCTCTTTGTCTCTGTGTCTCTCTGTGTCTCTCTGTGTCTCTCTCTTTGTCTCTCTGTCTCTCTCTCTGTGTCTCTTTGTCTCTCTGTGTCTCTCTGTCTCTCTCTGTGTCTCTCTGTCTCCCTCTGTGTCTCTGTCTCTCCCTGTGTCTCTGTGTCTCTCTGTCTCTCTGTGTCTCTCTTTGTCTCTCTGTCTCTCTCTGTGTCTCTCTGTGTCTCTTTGTCTCTCTGTGTCTCTTTGTCTCTCTTTGTCTCTGTGTCTCTCTGTCTCTCTGTGTCTCTCTTTGTCTCTGTGTCTCTCTGTGTCTCTCTGTGTCTCTGTCTCTCTTTGTGTCTCTCTGTCTCTCTCTGTCTGTCTATCTCTCTCTGTGCATGCTGGGAAAAGGGCGTGTCTACCCCGTGAAGCGGGCGTGTCTACCCCGTGAAGCGGGCGTGTCTACCCCGTGAAGCGGGCGTGTCTACCCCGTGAAGCGGGCGTGTCTACCCCGTGAAGCGGGCGTGTCTACCCCGTGAAGCGGGCGTGTCTACCCCGTGAAGCGGGCGTGTCTACCCCGTGAAGAGGGCGTGTCTACCCCGTGAAGCGGGCGTGTCTACCCCGTGAAGCGGGCGTGTCTACCCCGTGAAGCGGGCGTGTCTACCCCGTGAAGAGGGCGTGTCTACCCCGTGAAGAGGGCGTGTCTACCCCGTGAAGAGGGCGTGTCTACCCCGTGAAGAGGGCGTGTCTACCCCGTGAAGAGGGCGTGTCTTCCCCGTGCTCCTGGCGTTCACATTACCTGCCAGTGAGGGCCTAGTTTTTACGTATGCATCCTAGCCTCGCCTGACGTTCGTTTTTTGCACTTTCCAGCCAGCTCTTTGAATCTCCGAGCACGATCGAGCGCGCATCTCCTCCCACTCCACCTCTGCGAGTGCCTCCAACAACAACAAACAACGCAGGCCCGTTCCTGCTCTCACCTCTGCATCTCTCCTCCCATCGCACTCGTTTACTCGGCAAGCCTGCGGCCTACTCACAGCCATGGCGCCTTTCCTCCCACCTCTCTTACATCCCTCCTATCCTTCTGCTTTGCTGCAATCATTAAAATCGCTCCACTTTCTCACTCCCTCTCCTCTCTGCTCTCTCTCTCCACCCCCCAACTCTCTCCCAGCATCGCTGCTTCCCTGCCCCCGCAGCATCCATCACGCCACGTGGCGCTCATGACAACACCTGCTCACGGCCTCCCTCTCTCTCTCTCTCTCTCCTGTCGCCACACCGCGACCCCCCATCCCACCCCATCCCACTCTTATTTTCCACCCCATCCCACTCTTATTTTCCACCCCATCCCACTCTTATTTTCCACCCCATCCCACTCTTATTTTCCACCCCATCCCACTCTTATTTTCCACCCCATCCCACTCTTATTTTCCACCCATCTCTTCTTGTCTTGTTCTCTCCCTTCATTCGTGCAGCCAACGACGTTTATTTATCTATCTGCTCCTTATTTATTGGCTTATTTATTTGTTTTACTTTTTTTTTTACTTACTCACAAATCTGCTTTTGTTCTCTCGGTAAAGTCACCGCGTAGAATGGGAATACATTGATAAAGTAAAACGATAAAATTCTCACGACGTTTCGGGCCAAAACACAAGTGGCCTTCTTCAGGTGAAAGGGACAGACCTGTTGGGACGACAGAGCTTCAGAAAAGCTTGTGTTGTGGCCGAAGAAGCGTCGTGGGAATTTTATTGTTTTATTTTATTATTTCGTTCTCATTCTACGCGGCGGTGACTTCACCGAAAGAGCCAAAGAAGACGAATCCTTGCAGTCACGAAAGCTTTAAATCGAAATTTACCTGCAGATGCCACGCCACGCTACGCCGGAGGATCACGTCTCTCAAACCGCCCAACAGGGACTGTTCTGCTTCACCGCCACCTGCGATGAAGGTGGCCGACGTGATCGACGCCGCTGGGCAGAGCGTGTGGCCAAGCGGAACGCCGTCGCCGCCGCCGCTCCCACGGACCGCAGCTACGCGGTCCCCTTCGCCAACGCGGAGATGGCGGCGTGCGTCATCGCCACGGGGTGGGCTCGCCTTCAGGGGGGAGATATTCGTGCGATGCGCGCCTCTCTCTCCTTCCCCCGCGCGAAAAGTGCTCACCTCCCAACGCCCGCCCCACCCGCTCGCCCACCACCACCACCAACTTTCCTCAAAACCGCCGGCCTACAACGAGACCTTGAGCGGTTCGGCAAAGTCGCGTCCCGAGTCACGGAACCGGTGGCGCGTCTTGTCGTTCAAGCGGCGAACTTTCGCGATCTTTAACGGCAACAACGCGGAACTCAACGTGAACTTAAAGTACGCTTCGGAAGGCTACGCCTACACGGGGTACGTGTCCGCCGCGTTGCCGCGCTGTTAGGTGTGCGGTGGCTTCGGCCATGCCCGTGCAAACTGCACGGGCAAACCGAAAGGAAAAAAACGTGCAGCCTGCAACAAACGTCACGCAGCAGCAGCAACAGCAGCAGCAACAGCAGCAACAGCAGCCGCCGTAGCCTTCGCAGCGGCAGCAGCAGCAGCTGCAACAACAGGAGCAGCAGCAGCTGCAACAACAGGAGCAGCAGCTGCGGCTGCAGCAGCAGCCGCAGCTGCAGCAGCCACAGACACCGCAGCCTCAGCAGCAGCCGCAACAGCAGCAGACACCACAGCCGCAGCAGCGCCGGCAGCAGCAGCTGCAACAACAGCAGCAGCAGCCGCAGCAGCCACAGACACCGCAGCCTCAGTAGCAGCAGCAGCATCTGCAACAACAGCAGCAGCAGCAGCAGCTGCAGCAGCAGCCACAGACACCGCAGCCACAGCTGCAGCAGCCACAGCAGCTACAGACACCGCAGCCTCAGCAGCAGCAGCAGCTGCAGCAGCAGCCGCAGCAGCAGCCACAGACACCACAGCCACAGCTGCAGCAGCCGCAGCAGCGCCGGCAGCAGCGCCGGCAGCAGCAGCTGCAACAGCAGCAGCCGCAGCAGCAGCCGCAGCAGCCACAGACACCGCAGCAGCAGCAGCTGCAACAGCAGCTGCAACAACAGCAGCAGCAGCTGCCGCAACAGCGCCGGCAGCAGCAGCAGCAGCTGCAGCAGCAGCCGCAGCAGCCACAGACACCGCAGCCTCAGCAGCAGCAGCTGCAACAGCACGAGCGCCAGCTGCAGCAGCAGCCACAGACACCGCAGCCTCAGCAGCAGCAGCAGCCCACCACAGCACGAGCGCCAGCTGCTGCTGCAGCAGCAGCGGCAGGACGCTGACCCGGCGACCGGTCGCACCAAGCCGCCCACCGACGACGAGGACGACGGCGAGGGCTTCACCCTCGTCACCTCGCACCAAGCGCAGGGCGAGGCCCGGCCACAGCGGAGGAGGCCACGCGGCCGCTAACCCTGAACGCTCGGCCACCGCCCGATCACGAGCCCCTACCCTTAAGGTCTGCGGAGCGGGATGAGCAACGGCCCCCCCAGCGAGCGCCGTCCCGGACGGCGTTGCGTGGGGATGAGCACGAAGACAATCTCGACGGCGACCCGCCTGTGGACACCACGGTGGGACGAGGGCCGCCAACGCCGCCGCCGCCGCCGCCTCAGCATCCTCAGAGCGAGAGGAGCCACCGGCCGGTGCGGCGGCTGACGGCGCCGCGCCGCAGGAAGGCGACGAAGGCCGGCTCGCCTCACCCGAGGGGAGAGCAAAAGACCCTCGACCACTACCAGAGGGCAGCCACCCTCTTCCCGACGAGGCCCTGCCATCGCCGACGGCAAAGCGAGGTTTCTGCCGAGTCACGGTGTGACGAGCTGGAGGACTCCGACGACGAGGTGTCGGGAGACCGAAGGAGAGGACGACGTGAGTGAGCTCAGCTCCTCGCAAGTCAACGGCGAGTGCGGTTACTCACCTGGAGACGTCCACAGCTTCCTCGGGGGAACACTTTCAGGAAGTGTCAAGTCAGGGTCGGGGCCGATTTCCCCTGACCTCACCGCTTTCCTCAAAGCATCCCAACAAATTTGCCGCAACAGCGACGGGTTTGGTTTCTCGACTCCGGAATGCCACCGCCTGAAAGCGTTCGTGCGCAAGGCGAAGAAGGAGCTTACTTCTGCCCAGAAGTAACCCGGCCCCCCGCAACTACTGTTAACACTACCACCACCACCACCACGCAACTACACGATGGCTTCAGCTATTAAGGTCGCCAGTCTGAACTGTAACAGCGCTCGCAGTGACAAGAGGTGGGACCAAATCTGCCGCTTTGTCGGGGAGCACGAAGCATGATGTGAGACTCTCCTCCAGGAAACTCACCTCGACCAGATATGACTCTCCTCCAGGAAACTCACCTCGACGCCACCCTGGAAGCCCAACGCCAGCCTTTCCTAGGCGGCCGAGGCCTTCTTCAGCCACGCCGAGGACAACCTCGCCGGCGTGGCGATTGTGCTCAGTTCGCGGCTTGCACCAGAGAATGTCTCCTTCAAAGGCATCGTCAAAGGTCACTTGATTTCTGTCGAATTCGCCCTGAATAAATCCTGCCCCGGGTGCTACAACGTGTACGCGCCGAGCAGGGCCCCCCGAGAGGAAGCTCTTCTTCGGCGCGCCGCGGGACGCGCTCGCGACAGACGACGCGGACGACGTTGCTCACCGTCGTGTGGGGGAGACTTCAACTTCGCCCTCGACCCGGCTCTCGACCGCAACACCGCCGAACCTCACCCTGAGTCCGCACGGCCGCTCGCCGAGCTCGTGCGGAGACTGGATCTGCGTGACGCGCGGCGACCGCAGCATCCGGCCCAGCGGCAGCACTCTCGTTGCCGCTGCGGCTCTCAAGGCAGGAGGAGCCTCGCCGGGCTCGACCGACCGCACGTCAACGGCAGCGTCGTTGACCTGCTCGGGGACGGTAAAATCGTACCCTCCGGTTTCTCCGATCACCGCCTGGTCTCCGCGCTGCTGCGAATTCCCAGGTGCGGAGCAGCGCAGCGCCTACTGGAGACTCAACGTGCGGCTGCTTGACGACACCGACTTCAGGGAAACCTTCAAAGCCTTTTGGGCTCAGTGGCTGCCTGCCAAAGGCAGCTTCGGCTCCCACCGGCTGTGGTGCGACAACACAAAGGCGCAGGTTCAGGGGCTCTCCGTCAGCAGTTCATGAGCCAGCACGTCCGTCGCCGCCAAGGACGAGGTGGCGCGCCAACTGCAGAACGAGCTGCTGGCGCTTGAGGCGGAGCTGAGCTCACCCCACGGCACACAGCAGGGTGAGACGCTACCGGAGAAGCAGCGGCTTTTCAGGTCCATCACGGACGAGCAGGCGGCACGCCGTGCTTCTGTGTGCAAAAAAGATGCAGCGCCTGTCGCAAGATGGTCACTCTCCCTCTTAAGTTTTTCTTCCGGTTAAACAGAGCACCGGCCAACACCACGAAAATTCCCAGTTTGCGAACCCCAGATGGACAAACGGCAACGTCTATGAGCGAGATCGCCAAGACCGCCAGGGGTTTCTACTCGCAACTTTTCGCCGCCGAAACCATACGCGACGGGGCTGTCCGGGAGCTACTGGACGGGGGCCCTACATTAGGAGTCCCCGAGCGGGATCGTCTGGACAGCCCCCGTCACCCCGCAGGAGCTCCACACCGCCGTGAAAGGGCTCGCAGCCTGGTAAAGATCCCGGGGATTGACGGCCTGCCGGTTGAGCTTTACGCGGCCTTCTGGGATGAGCTTGGCCCTCCACTACTGCGATTGTTGACGGAGAGGCCTGCAGAACTGTGAACTCCCACAGAGCTGCAGGAGAGCCGTGGTCTCCCTGCTACTCAAGAAGGGGGACCTGCGCCTCCTCGTGAACTGGCGACCCGCGTCCCTCTTTGTGCGCCGACTACAAAATCTTCTCCAAGGTGCTGGCAAACCGTCTCAAGACAGCGCTGGGGTCAGCTGATCCTGCCGGAACAGTCGTGTTGCATCCCCGGACGGTGCATACACGACAAACATCGGTACGGTCAGAGACGTGATCTCCCTTGCAGAAGCGCGCAACGTGGACCTGGGCCTCCTCTTCTTAGATCAGGAGAAGTCCCTTCGACAGGGCGAGCCACGAGCACCGTGGACAAACTCCTAACGTCGCTCGGCTTCGGCCCGGCCTTCATCTCGCACGCGAGGCTCCTGTACACGGGAACATCCAGCCTCTTGAAGATAAACCAGCGGCTCGGCGTCCCCTTTCCCTGTGACGAGGGGGGTCAGACGGGGATGCCCCCCTCTCGGGGCTGCTGTGCACCCTGTCCATTGAGCCGCTGCTACGCCGCCTGAGACGAAATCTGTCTGGCCTCGAGGTCTCGGGACCTGAGAACGCGGTCGTCAGGCTCTCGGCTTACACAGACGACGACGACGTCGTGATGCGTCGTCCTCAACGACGCGTCGCGACGTCTCCGCGCTCTGCCAGGCGGTTGCGGCGTACGAGACGGGGGGGGGCCTCCTCCGCCAGGGCCAACTGGCCCAAGTGCGAGGCCCCCCCCTCTGTGTGTTTGGGGTCGCGAGGCGGCGCTCGCTCTGTGCTCCTCCCAGGAGGAGTCGTTTGGCGGGACGACGGAGTCGAGTACCCGGGGGTTCACCTGGGGAAACCACGTGATGACGTCGTCGCTCTGAACAACCGGACCCAGCTGGACGACGCTATCGAGGCTAAATGACTGACGTGGGCGCAACGCCTCGCTCCGCAGATGTCGTTCAGGGGCCGAATGCTCTCGCGCTGTGGCACGAGACCCAAGGCCCTCCAGCCTCCTGCTTGGCTACTCACCAGAGCCGACCGCTCACTCGCGCGCTTCGTCTGGCATGGGAAAGCACCGGCTCAGGCCCGGGCGTCCTCCGCCTGCCGGTGGGCGAGGGCGGCCGGGGTCCGGTGGACGTCGCCGCCGCCGGGGTCGCGAGCTTCAGGCTCGTGGCGGTCAGGTGGCCGCCGTACGACCGGGAGGAGCTGCCCTGGAAGTCGCCGGCCCTCGCCCTGCCGAGGAATGCGGGGGGGTGCCTGGGGTACGGAAAGGAGCTCTTGCTGACGGACCTGAGCCTAGTTGACTACACTAGGCTGCCAGGTTACCACCGGAGCCTCTTGGACGCGTGGCGGAGCTTCGAGCGGAGTGGAACGCGGCACGCCCTACGGCCTCGCGCGGTTCCTCAACGAGCCCCTCGTTCTGCAACGGCCTCTTCCAGGGGATCAGAGGAGAGAGGACCCTGGGCCTCTACGGCTCACATCGGCAGGGCCGCGGACAGTCTTCCACCTCGTGCAGGCCCCCACCAGCCCGAGTGGAAGACCGCAGCTGAGATCGCCAACACCGCGGGACTCCGCTCCATGCTCGCTGGGGAGAAGCTGCTGCTGCGGGACGTTGCTCCACGCCATGAAGGAGCTGCGCCTGAAGCTGGAGGCACCAGGGGATGGTGGCGGCCCTCCACCCCCCTCCTCCTCCTTCCCAGAGTTGCGCAGCCCCCCGGCCACAGCGACCCCGGCAAGCTCCTGAAGCTCCGAGGCCGCGGGAACGTTGCCCCTCAAGAGCGCCCCAAACACAGCACTCTACACGTGGCTGTGTCGAGGCGCTGCATTCCCGGGACCTGGCCGACCTACCGGACACAAAACGGAGAGACCATTTCTCTCCCCTCATTGCGACCGCCCCTCAGTGGAAACAAATGTACAAGTCTCCCGTAGCCAAACGCTGCGGTGACCTCCGGTGGAGGTTGGCACACCGCACGTTGCTATCGGCCGTGTGGCTCAGCCGAATCTCGCCAGGAGTAACAAACTTGGTGCATTTCCTGCGGTGCCAGGGAGGATCTGCCCCACCAGTACTTACACTGCCAGCGGCTCAAACCAATGTTCCGCCTTTTGGGGGAAATCTTCAGGAAACTGGGGGTACCCTTCTACAACAGCAGCTTCGTATATGGGGTGGTGCCTTACCTGGCTAACAAACGCCATGACCTCGCCAACTTCGCCTGTGCTCAGGCGAAGATGGCGGTGTACAGAACGAGGAAAAAGATGCTGGAAGGTGACACTGACGGCTGCTCTGTGCTGCTTCCAGTGTTCAGAGGACTGCCTAAGGCGCGGCTCCGGCTGGAGCACGCCACGTACCACACACACGTCGGTGATGTGCACGTCTTCTTCGAACGCTGGGGAGCCGGAAAAGCCCTCTGTACCAGCATGGACGGCACCCTCGTGTTCACCTTCTGAAGCGATCGCTCGTCAACGCGGCGTGCGCGAATGACCACCACAACCACGTGACTTTTCTTTCGTGTTGTGCGCGGTGCTTTTTAGCACCACGGCGCGTGGATTTGTAACGTTTATTTTCATTTGTTTGCTGGTGACTTTGTGTGTTTCATATCGAAATCGTCTCCAGTGCTTTTGCTGCTGGCAGCAATAGAAGTTGTTTAAAAGTCAAAAGTCTCTCTCGCTCCCTCTCTCTCGCTCGCTCTCACTCTCTCTGTCTCTCTCTTTCTCTCCCTGTCGCTCTTTCTCTCGCTCTCTCTCGCTCGCTCTCTCTCTCGCTCTCTCTGTCTCTCTCTCGTGCTCTCTCTCTCTCTGCCTCTCTCTCTCTCTCCCTGTGCATGCTGGCATGAGGGTGTGTCCTCCAGGAGCTCCTGATTTTCGATCTCTGTGCACAGGGGCCTGGGTTTTTCTCCATCCTGACCCTCGCCTGAGAGAATCATTCTCTCGGTTTTCTTCATTTATTAAATCTTAATGTGTTAAACAACCTTCTCCCCTTAACTGTGAGTATTGTTACGTCGCGTGGTGCTGCCTATTGTCTACTTTTCTGGTGGTTTTCCTTCGTCTAAACAGCACTCACCGCCACGCCCCAGGTCTGCTTGGTTTAGCGGCCTGGAGCCTCTGCCTCCCCCTCTCTCTGTTCCACTCCTTCCCTCACACCAATCCTCCTTATTTCTCTCTCGCTGTCTTATTGATCTTTCTTTCCTCTCCTTCTCGCTTGTAAATGACGTTTTAATTTTCTATTTTTATACATTTTTTGGGTCCATTATTCTCATCGCTCTTTGTTGAATTGCTGCCGTTCATCACGGCACAGCACAGCACGACAAGTTCGAGTCCCTCCCTCTCTCTCGGAGGAACGCGGCCGTTTGCTTTCCTCCACCCCGAGATCGACCGCGAGGTCGTCATTGCCGCGGTGATCGAGCGCGCCGGCCTGGCAGGCGCCCTCATTGCCCGGCGACGGAACCGCGGCGTGGTCATTTACGCGACCGAGGGGAGTTTGGCGACGCGCCTCGTGGAGACGGGACTCGACATCGAGGGGGAGCTGTCCGTGCGGTGCTCCCCTCTCTCTTCTTCCCCCGCCGTTAAGGTGCTGATCTCCGACGCGCCACCCTTCCTCAGAGGCAGCGAACTGCAGCGAGACTTTGAGCGGCCCGGCACGATCGTCGCGCGCATCATCACAGCTGCCTTTGAGGACGCGGGACCCAAAGCTTGGGACGCATCATGTCGCTCCAGCGACAAGCCTTCGTGATCCTGAAGGACAGCGGCACGGACCTCGACGTGACCTTCAAGCACGCGGTCGAGGGCTGCGTCTACACCGTGCACGCCTCCACGGCCGTGCCGCGGCGTTTCGGGTGCGGTGGTGCCGGCCACGCCCGGAAAGAACGCCCGGCCAGGGAAAAGGAAACAACTGCTCAGCCTGCACCAACACACGCAGTGCAGCAGCAACAGAAGCAGCAGAAGCCGCAGCAGCAGCAGGAGCAGGAGCAGCCGCAGCAGCGGCAGAACCAACAGCAGCAGGACGATCCACCACTGCAGCAGCAGCACAACATGCCGCAGCACAACATGCAGCAGCACAACATGCAGCAGCACAACATGCAGCAGCAGCACAACAAGCAGCAGCACAACAAGCAGCAGCACAACAAGCAGCAGCAGCACAACATGCAGCAGCACAACAAGCAGCAGCACAACAAGCAGCAGCACAACAAGCAGCAGCACAACATGCAGCAGCACAACAAGCAGCAGCACAACAAGCAGCAGCACAACAAGCAGCAGCACAACATGCAGCAGCACAACAAGCAGCAGCACAACAATCAGCAGCAGCACAACAAGCAGCACAACAAGCAGCAGCACAACAAGCAGCAGCACAACATGCAGCAGCACAACATGCAGCAGCAGCACAACAAGCAGCAGCACAACAAGCAGCAGCAGCACAACATGCAGCAGCACAACATGCAGCAGCACAACAAGCAGCAGCAGCACAACAAGCAGCAGCACAACAAGCAGCAGCAATACAACATGCAGCAGCACAACAAGCAGCAGCAGCACAACAAGCAGCAGCAGCACAACAAGCAGCAGCACAACAAGCAGCAGCACAACAAGCAGCAGCACAACAAGCAGCAGCAGTACAACATGCAGCAGCACAACAAGCAGCAGCAGCACAACAAGCAGCAGCACAACAAGCAGCAGCAGCACAACAAGCAGCAGCAGCAGCACAACAAGCAGCAGCACAACAAGCAGCACAACAAGCAGCAGCAGCAGGACCCCGCTGACTCTGCGGCTGACCGCGCAAAGTCAGCGACTGACGGCGTCGTTGAATCACGAAAGCGCGAAGGCTAAAGGCGGCCCTGCAGTGGTCAGGGCGCGTTGGCACCCTTCCTAAGGGCACGGCCACCGCCGACGACAACAACAACGATGACAACAACGACAACAACAACAACGACAACAACGACAACAACGACAACAACAATGACAACAACAACAACAACGACAACAACAACGACAACAACAACGACAACAACAACGATGACAACAACAACGACAACAACGACAACAACAACGACAACAACAACAACGACAACAACAACGATGACAACAACAACAACGACAACAACGACAACAACAACGACAACAACAACGACAAAAACAACGACAACAACGACAACGACAACAACAACGACAACAACAACGACAACAACGACAACAACAACAACAACGACAACAACAACGACAACAACAACGACAACAACGACAACAACAACAACAACGACAACAACAACGACAACAACAACGACAACAACGACAACAACAACAACGACAACAACAACGACAACAACAACAACAACAACAACAACAACAACAACGACAACAACGACAACAACAACGACAACAATGACAACAACGACAACGACGAGCCGGACGGCCGCCCAGACGCAGCAGCGGGGCGCGGCGAGGAGCCCGAGCCACGGGAGGCGGTGGAACGCCGCCGACGAATCCCTCCCACCGGACGACGCCGAGGCAGAGGGACGACCACCGGACCCCGGCCTCGGCTGTGCCGGAACGACGGGGGGGGGGGGGGGGGGGCTGCAGACCGCCGCCGCCGCCGCACCTGACGGAGCCACGGCGCTCGAGGGCGCCGGTCGGCCCACCTCCTCGCCCGACGAGGACGACGGCCGCCGAGCCCGCAGGGGAGGGCCACCTCCTCGCCCGAGGGGAGCCCCGGCTCCGTGTGGCTCGACAGAAGAGGCGGCCGCCGAGCGTCACGCGAGGAGCACGCGCGGAGACTTTCACGTCGACGACAACGCGAGCGAGGTAGTTTCATAGTTTCATTTATTTTGGTATAGCCCTGTGAGCCATTCGGCTCTTGAATCGGGTGCAACCGCAACAAACAGAAAAACAAAAACACGAACAAGAAAAACATCTTAAAGTGACTTTGTGTGCATGTGCAAACAGAAAATCCAGGAAAAAAAACATCAAAATGTTCCTGAAATAGCACCGTACACCAACGCTGTGTGCAAAAATCCCAGTGGGATGCAAGTCAAACAACAACAACAACAACAAGAAAACTTAGATTAAGGCCATCAGAGATGAGCTTCTCGCAAGTTAAAGGGGTGAGCGGGGATACTCACCCGACGAGATCCTCCACTTCCTCCAGTCCACCTACAGGAAGCGTGGGGTCAGCGTCGAGGATTTCTTCCCCGATGTGCTGGGCTTCTTGAGGGCCGCGCAGAAATTAACGTTGCGAGCCGCAGAAGTTTGCGTTCAGCCCGCAGGAATGCTACCGACTGAAAGCGTTGGTGCAAAAAGCGAAGGGGAAGAGCCCTTCCCTTCCAGAGTGACCCCCTGCAGCCACTGCCAACACCTAACACCATGGCTTCGGGTGTCAAGATCGCGAGTCTGAACTGCAGCAGTGCCCCAACAGCGACAAGAGGCGGCACCGCGTCTGTCGCTTTCTCAACGACCAGAAGGCAGACGTAACTTTCCTGCAAGAAACGCACCTTGACGCCACTCTTGCGGGCCCAACGTCAGCGCCTCATGGGCAGCCACGGCTGAAGACAACCTCGCTGGGGTCGCGATCGCGTTTGGTCCAAAGTTTCTTCCTGAGAGCGTGGCCTTTAAAGAGATCGTGAAAGGACATTTGATGTCGGTGGACCCTGTGCCCGACGACGATGCGAGGGCTGCGGTGCTTCGACTCGCACGCGCCGAGCGGGAGCTGCGAGAGGAAGCTCTTCTTCTCCGGCACGCTGCGGGACGCCTTTGGGGGCAGACGGTTGCGGACGACAAGGCTCTCACGGTCGTCGCGGGAGACTTCAACTGCGCCCTCGACCCGGCTCTCGACCCCGCAACAGCGCCGAGCCTCACCCAGAATCCCCCGCGGGCGTTAGCCGACACAGTGCAGCGACGCTGGATCCGCACGACACGTGGCGCGTCCACAACACCCGGCCCGGCGGCAGTTACTCTTGGTGCCCTGTGGCTCTCAAGGGAGGACTCGCCTCGCCGGGCTGGACCGCCCGACTCTACGTCAACGCCGGCGGTGCCAACCTGCTCAGCGAAAGCAAAAATTGTCCCGTCCCGGGTTCTCCGATCGTCACCTCGTTTTAGCGCGCATATACAATGCCCCCCTCCCCTTGTTGACAAACGGAGTCCCTACTGGCGGTTCAACCTGCAAATGAGGACTCCCAGAGGGCCTTTCAGAGCCTTCTCGAAGGTTTGGACAACATCCGAAAGCACTTTGAGCTCTCTCCAACGACGGTGGGACAACGGGAAGGCGCAGGTCGGGACACTCTGCCAGCAATTCGTGAGCCAGCATGCCGCAGCTCGGACAGAACGGGTAGAGCAGCCGCGGAATGAGCTGCTGGAGGAACAATGGTTTATAAGGTCGGTGTCAGACCAAGAAGCCTATAAGGCTTTTGTCAATCAAAGGATGCAGCATCTTATTCTTAGCTCTTTCGGTAAAGTCACGTTGTTTCCATTCAACGTGACTTGACCGAAAGAGCTAAGAATATGAATTACTGCAGTCACGAAAGCTTTAAATCTAAATTTTATGCAGCATCTGTTACAGAAGGATGAACCAATCAAGTATGTCTTTAGGCAGCAAAAACAGTCAGTCACTAAGAACCTCATACCCAGTCTACAGGCCCCAAAATGGTGAAACCCACACAAGTGATGAAAACATCGCTAAGATAATGAAGGGTTTTTACACAAAACTCTTCACCGTAGAAAGCATCCAGAAGGAAGCTCTTGGGGAATTGTTGGATGGCGTTCCTACACTGAGCACCTCTGAGATGGAGCAGCTGGAAAGGGGCAGATTACCCTCCAAGGGTCTTGCTGCTGGAAAGGCGCCAGGGATTGACGGCCTCCCAGCCGAGTTCTTTAAAGCCCTTTGGGATGAGCTCGGCCCTTCCCCATTGGAAGTGCTAAACGAGAGTCTGCCAAGGGGTGAGTTGCCACAGCGTTGCAGGAGAGCAGTGGTTACTCTGTTGCCCAAAAAGGGGGACTTGACCCTCATTACGAGGGCGCTACTCACGGACTACAAGATCGTCGCTAAAGCTTTGGTGAACCGCTTGAAAGGTGCGGCTGGGAAACTCATCCAGCCAGAACAGTCGTATTGTTGTATCCCCGGGAAGTCAATACACAACAACATCAGTGTGGTCAGGGAAATGGTCGAGCTGGCTGCCACCCATGGACTGGACTCTGGTCTCGTCTTCCTCGACCAGGAGAAAGCGCTCGACCGGGTCAGCCACGACTAACTGTAAAATCTTTCGCGTTTGGCCAGGGGTTTATTGCTTACGTAAAACTCCTCTACACGAATGCATCCAGTCTCCCAAAGATAAATAACCGACTCCGTGCCCCTCTTACAGTCACTAGGGGTGTCAGGCAGGGATGTCCACCCTCGGGGCTCCGCTCTATGCGCTGTCCATCGAGCCGCTCATACTAAAGCTAAAACGGACCCTGTCTGTGGTTTCCAGGTCCCTGGGCCTGAAAATGCAACCATCAGGATCTCTGAATATGCTGACGATGCGTGCGTCGCGATGAATAATGCACGGGATGTGACGGCACTACACAGAGCGGTTAGCCCAGACATGGGCAAAGCACGGCCCCCGGGCAGTATACGGCCCGTTGGGCTTTTTAATCCGGCTCGCCGAACTTGTCCAAATATTATTATTAAATTAAAGTTTTCCTTTCTCCTGTAATGCCCCCATTTCCCCATTAGATGGCGCACTTTGACCGGAAGTGAAAGTGATTCAGTTCAGTTCAGTTTATTTTGGTATAGCCCTGTATAGCCATTCGGCTCTTGAATCGGGTGCAACCACAACAAACAACAAACACTAAAACACGAACAAGAAAAACATCTTAAAGCGACTATGTGTGACTGTGCAAACAGAAAGTCCATGAAAAAAAAACAGCAAAAATATTCCTGTAAAAAAGCACCGTACACCCAACGCTGTGTGCAAAAAATCCCAGTGGGATGCAAGTCAAACAACAACAACAACAACTACAAGAAAACTTAGATTAAGGCCATCAGACTAACTCCGTACTACAACAAAACAAACATGTCCAAACCAAAAAACGTTTTCCAAATCACCAAAAAAATAAAGCCATAATTGCAACGTAACAGTGATCACAGGGACTGTGACCGATTTTTTTACAATAAACTACATAAATAATGATGTGTTGCTGCAGCGAGGTTGGGAGCCAAATCTCCGACACACAGCCTGTGTAGAGGCTGCTCTAACCTGCTAATGTAGATCATAAAGAAGTTCAAGTGAGGTAATTGCTTTGGGCCCAGATGTATTGATGTATTGTTCATGTTCGTGCAATTTGTTAAATTGCCTCGCAAATGAATGCTTTGCTACCTGTTAAAGGCCAAATCCTTTCACGTGATGATTTTTAACACGTCATTTATATGCAGTTCACACAAACACTCCAGCCATCTGTTCCTGGCCCGGCCCCTCTGTCGAATTTTAGAACCGATTGTGGCCCGCGAGTCAAAAGATTTGCCCACCCCTGGGTTTCGCCTGTACGAGAGCGCTCTTCCTCTGCAAGGGTGAACTGGGCAAAGTGCGAGGCACTCTTTCTGGAACCACGGTGTGCAGTGTGCACCCTAAAGCTGGCGGGGCGGGGGGGGGGGGGAACGTGGGAAACTGAGGGTACCAAGCACCTGGGGGTATACCTGGGGAACCCGGCCACTGTAGAAAATAATTGGGCTGAAGTGGCAGAAATAATAGAAATAAAATAACAGGCGTAGGCCGGTTTTGCTCCTCAGATGTCTTACAGGCGACGGGTCCTCATTGTCAACAGCCTGGCAGTGTCTATGCTGTGGCACAAGGCCAACGTTCTCCACCCCCCCAGACTGGCTGTTGACAGAGGTGCAGAAGGCTTTCACCAACTTCGTCAGGGGCCGGAAAACACTGGCAGAGGCCCTCCGCTTGCCAGTGGAGGAGGGTTGACGGGGCCTGGTGAGCGTCTCCAGCAAAGTGACGTCGTTCAGGCTCCCAGTCATGCGTGATGAACACCTTTTTTGTTTTTATCGACATTGACGCTTTGTACGAGTCTCCTGTCACCGGTTGCTGGCATTGACACTTCCTAGATACAATCAAATCGATTCAACACATTCTCCTGCGGAGGGAGCTGGTAGGAACGTTGGGTTGCTCGGTCAACGGCCAGGGTCAACAGCGGCGTGGTGTATTCCGCACAATATGCCCGACTGTGAGGGGCGGGCACAAGCCGGCGTGAGTAGGTTAAACGGTGAGTTTTATAAGGGCACCACGGGGTGACCAGCCCCTCCCCACCCAGCCCCACCCCTCCCACCTCTCACCCAGCCCCACCCCTCCCACCTCTCCACCCAGCCCCACCCTACCCACCCAGCCCCTCCCTACCCTCCCCTCTCCACCCAGCCCCACCCCTCCCACGTGGACAGACATCCACAGACATACACGACAATTAATCCTCTGCCTCCTGTGAATGAATCCCGGTTGGGCTTCCAGTCCACCACGTTTCCTACCGGTAAAAGTGAAAACAAAAAAAATAAGTAATATTTAAAATAAAATAAAACTTTTTTTTCAAAAAAAAACACGCTCTGATGAAACGTCCCGTACTAGTAGTGGAAGAACTCTGTGACTCCAGCAAGCGGCCACGATGCTCGCCACAGCGTAAGGGGACCGTGGTGATTCACAGCCAACGTCAGTCGAAGCAATCGCTGGCCCCGGGGTGGGAACAACCGCGTAGCGACACCGAGTCGTGTCGCCTTACCGACAAACAACACTTAGCGTCGAGCGATTGGCCCCGCCCAGAGCTACTCGGGGACACCAAGTTTCGTACAAAGTTGAAAAGTTACACAAACGCGGCGAATTTCACCGGCTGGGGGGAGCGGGGCGGCAATGAAGGCGAGGACCGACGGCTGACCGGACGGCGTCGTCGCCGTCGTCGTCGCCGCTTGCGTTTGGCCGGCGGGGCTGGCGCCCGTCACGTCGATCGCCGCCTGCTGCTGCTGCTGCCGGCGCTTGGCGGCGCTTGAGTCTGGGCCGGGCGGCGCGTTGCCGTCGGGGCCACGAGTGGGGCGGACTGAAAAATAAAAATAATTATTATCATTATTATTATTGTTGACCCGATTTTCGCGGGTGCCCCGGCGTTGCCGCCAAATTTATTCGGTTGGACCGTGGACAATTAGAGCCAAGCCGAAACATAACGTATTATAAACGAATGTTTAAAAATTATAATTGTTTTTAATTTTTAATGATATGATATGGCATTGTCTTCAGTATGACGTAGGTATACCAAGTGTGCAGTCGATACCAGTTCAGTTCATGTTTTAGGCGTAGCCCTGCGAGCCGTTCGGCTCTTGAATCTTGGTGCGACCGCAACAAACAAAAAACACGAACGAGAAAACCCGTCTCAAAGTGGCGACGCGCGAACAGAAAAATCCAGGAAAAAAGCAGCCAAAGTCTTCCAGAACAAAGCACCGCGTATCAACGCCGAGCGCAAAAAAATCCCAGCGGGATGCAAAGCCAAACAATAACAGCCACAAGGCAATTTGGATTCCAGTTACCAGTCTAACTCTGTGTACTGCAACAAACAAATGTTGCTAAACCAGAAACCTTTGTTCGAAATCTCCAAAATGAAGCTATGAAAACAACGTAACAGCGGTCACGGGAACTGTGATTGCCAATTTAACAGTGAACGATGTACGTGGCATGTAACGACCAAACGTTGCAAGCCACAGCATCAATGAGATGCGTATAACGACCAACGAAGGCGGCGCCTTTGAATGGACACCGCACCGGGAAGTGGGTCAACATGGAGTTACAAGATTTGAGGATACTACAACAACAACAGACAGACAGAGGGAGTTCAATCAAAGTTGCACCACACGCCACACACACGCGCCGGTGACGACACGCCCCGCGTCTTCATGGGGGGTGGGGGAGGGGCCGGAAAAGCCACACCCCTCTGTACCGGCATGCACGTCACCTTGTCACGTGACCTTGTCACGTGCTCGCTCGTCGGGCGTGACGTGCGCGACCACCACCACCACCACCACGTGACTTTGTGTGGTGCGTGGCGCGTGCAGCGACACAGCGCCTGTGTTTTTGTGTTCGTGTTGTTTGTTGTTGGCGAAAATCACCTCCAGTGCTGTTGCTGCAGTCAAAGTTCAATCTTGATTTAAAAAAACAAGATGAATCACATTTTCCTCTTGTTCGGTTCTTTCGGTAAAGTCACCACGTAGAATGAGAATAAAATAATAAAATAAGACAATAAAACTTATGCTTAGTTCTTTCGGTAAAGTCACGTTGAAGGGAAACAACAAAATAATAAAATATATATAAAACAATAAAAATTCTCACGACGTTTCGGCCATAACACAAACGGTCGAAACGTCGTGAGAATTTTTTATTGTTTTATATATATTTTATTATTTTGTTGTTTCCCTTCAACGTGACTTTACCGAAAGAACTAAGATTATGAATTACTGCAATCACGAAAGCTTTAAGACAATAAAACTGTCGTCCCGACAGTTCTGTTCTTTCACCTGATGAAGGCTACTTGTGTTGTGGCCGAAACGTCGTGAGAATTTTATCGTCTTATTTGATCAATTTATTATTTTATTCTCATTCTACGTGGTGGTGACTTTAACCGAAAGAACCAAAGAAGATGAATCCTTGCAGTCACGAAAGCCGTAAATCGAAATTGAATCCCATTTTATTTTATTTCCACCTCCGTGACTTTACCGAGCGAAACAAAGAGTATGCAAAGTTCAATCTTGATTTGAAGCTTTCGTAGGTAGAAATTAAAACTCAATGAATGTTTCGATTTAAAGCTTTCGTGACTGCAGGGATTCATCTTCTGGGTTCTTTCGGTAAAGTCACCGCCACGTGGAAGGGAAATAATAAAATAATTTTAAAAAGTCTATAAAATAATAAAATGTTATTATTCTTTTTATATGTTTAAAAAATAAAATAATACAATTTTATCTTCTTTGGTTCTTTCGGTAAAGTCACGTAGAATGATAATAAAATAATAAATTGATAAAATAAAATAACACAATAATATTCTCACGACGTTTCGGCCACAACACAAGCGGCCTTCATCAGGTGAAGGGACGAGACTGTCTGGAGGACAGACTGTCTGGTAGGACAGACAGTCTCATCCCTTCACCTGATGAAGGCTGCTTGTGTTGTGGCCGAAACGTCGTGAGAATATTATTGTGTTATTTTATTTTATCAATTTATTATTTTATTATCATTCTACGTGGTGGTGACTTTACCGAAAGAACCAAAGAAGATGAATCATTGCAGTCACGAAAGCTTTAAATCGAAATACAATTTTACTATTTTATTAATGTTTTATTATTTTATTTCCATTCTACGAGACTTTACCGAAGGTACCAAGAAGATTAAACTTAATACACCATTGGAAACCTCATTTGCCAGTAACAAAATATGATAATTGTTTATTTTACCTTTTTATCTGGCAATAAAACTGCCAGACATGATAATTGGTAAAACCAATTATCATGTTTTGTTACTGCCAAATGAGGTTTCCAATGGTGTAAATGCTTTACCCCGAGCTCTCACACTCCGATGGTGCATTGCCTTTGAGTTGTGCGACGCCTTTTGGCGTCTTCTGGTCCAACACCAACGTGAGACGAGGCCTCTAAAGAAAGCCGTCTCGGGTGTAGACCAATCAATTTCAAGGACAGTGCCACGTACATTATCAGAGTTTGTGTTGTTTTTGTTGTTTGCGTTCCGACCGCAGGTATTGTGGTCAATGTAAACGTGACTCCTTGTAAAAAAAAAAAGTGTTAGCTTTGTTGCCAGATAAAAGGGTAAAAAAACAATTATCAAGATAATAAATGAAACATCTTCTTTGGTTCTTTCGGTAAAGTCACCACGTAGAATGAGAATAAAATAATAAATTGATAAAATAAAATAACGCAATAATATTCTCACGACGTTTCTTCTCACACAGCTTAAAGGTCGTGATCTGAGCGTGGCTTTTTCACTCCAGCGCTGTCCTCCAGACAGTCTCGTCCCTTCACCTGATGAAGGCCGCTTGTGTTGTGGCCGAAACGTCGTGAGAATATTATTGTGTTATTTTATTTTATCAATTTATTATTTTATTCTCATTCTACGTGGTGGTGACTTTACAGAAAGAACCAAAGATGATGAATCCTTGCAGTCACGAAAGCCGTAAATCGAAATTGAATCGCATTTTATTTTATTTCCACCTACGGTGACTTTACCGAGCGAAACAAAGAGTATGCAATCAAAGTTGTTTAAAAGTCAAAAAGTCTCTCCTCTCTCTCTCTTCTCTCTCCACTTTCTCTCTCCCACTCTCCCCCCGTGTCTCTCTCCGCTAACTCTGTGGTAACCTGAGAGACAGTGGGATGAGAGAATGTTCCCATCCCCAGCACGGCTCACAATGGCCTCCATTTAATCCCCCTTGCTCGAGCGGACAATGAGTGGCGCTGTCTCGCAGCGAGCGCGCGAGAAATTAATAATAAATAAATACACAGCAACATCGTCATAGGTCAACCCCTCCCCCCATCCTCCACCATCCTCCCTCCCTCCCACTCACTCACCCACCCACTCGCCCATACACTCACTCACCCAACCAGGCACTCACTCACCCACTCACCCATTCACCTACCCACTCACTCACCCACTCACCCATTCACCCATTCACCTACTCACTCACCCACTCGCCCAACCACTCACTCACCCCCACACTAATCCACTCATCCACTCTCCCACCCACTCACCCACTCACCCATTCACTCACTCAACCACGCACTCACTCACCCATTCACCCACCCACTCACTCACCCACTCACCCAACCACTCACTCACTCACCCACTCACCCATTCACCTACCCACTCGCTCACCCACTCACTCAACCACGCACTCACCCACTCACCCATTCACCTACCCACCCATCAAACAACCCACCCACCCACCCACTCACCTACCCATTCACCCACTCACTCACCCAACCACTCACCCACTCACTCATCCACTCATTCACCCTCTCACCCACCCACTCACCCACCGACTCACCTACCCACCCACTCATCCATCCACTCACCCAATCACTCACCAACTCACCCACCCACTCACCCACTCACCCACTCACCCACTCACTCACCCACTCACCCACTCACTCAACCACTCACTCACCCACTCATTCACCCACTCACCCAGTCACTCACCCACTCACCCACCCAGTCACTCACTCACTCACACACTCACTCACTCACCCACTCACCCAGTCACTCACCCACTCACCCACCCAGTCACTCACCCACTCACTCACCCACTCGATCACCCACTCGCTCACTCACTCACTCACCCACTCACCCACTCACTCACCAACACGCTCACTCACTCACTCACCCACTCACTCACCCACTCACTCACCCACTCACCCACTCACTCACCCACTCACCTACCCACTCACCCACTCACTTACCCACTCACTCACTCACCCACTCACTCACCCACTCACCCACCCACCCACTCACCCACTCACCCACCCACTCACCCACCCACTCACCCACTCACCCACCCACCCACCCACTCACCCACTCACCCACCAACCCACTCACCCACCCATCCACTCACTCACCCACTCACTCACCCACCCACTCACCCACTCACCCACTCACCCACCCACCCACTCACTCACCCACTCACTCACCCACTCACTCACCCACTCACCCACTCACCCACCCACTCACTCACCCACTCACCCACTCACCCACCCACTCACTCACCCACTCACCCACTCACCCACTCACTCACTCACTCACCCACTCACTCACTCACCCACTCACCCACCCACTCACTCACCCACTCACCCACTCACTCACCCACTCACCCACTCACTCACTCACTCACCCACTCACTCACTCACCCACTCATCCACCCACTCACTCACCCACTCACCCACTCACCCACTCACTCACCCACTCACCCATCCACTCACCCACCCACCCACTCACTCACCCACTCACTCACTCATTCACCCACTCACTCACCCACTCACCCCAGAGATGGAGAGATAGGAGAGAGAAGAATAAAGAGCGTTGCGGTGGCTGAGAGATGTTGACTACCTCGCCTGGTACACAGGAGGTCGTGGGTTCAATCACCGACACTGAGAGATGTTGACTACCTCGACTGGTACACAGGAGGTCGTGAGTTCAATCCCAGACACTGAGAGATGTTGACCACCTCGCCTGGTACACAAGAGGTCGTGGGTTCAATCCCAGACCCTGAGAGATGTTGACTACCTCGCCTGGTCCACAGGAGGTCGTGGGTTCAATCCCAGACACTTGAGAGATGTTGACTACCTCGCCTGGTACACAGGAGGTCGTGGGTTCAATCCCAGACACTGAGAGATGTTGACTACCTCGCCTGGTACACAGGAGGTCGTGGGTTCAATCCCAGACACTGAGAGATGTTGACTACCTCGCCTGGTACACAGGAGGTCGTGGGTTCAATCCCAGACACTGAGAGATGTTGACCACCTCGCCTGGTACACAGGAGGTCGTGGGTTCAATCACAGACACTGAGAGATGTTGACTACCTCGTCTGGTACACAGGAGGTCGTGGGTTCAATCACAGACACTGAGAGATGTTGACTACCTCGCCTGGTACACAGGAGGTCGTGGGTTCAATCCCAGACCCTGAGAGATGTTGACTACCTCGCCCGGTACACAGGAGGTCGTGGGTTCAATCCCAGACACTGACAGATGTTGACTACCTCGCCTGGTCTACAGGAGGTCGTGGGTTCAATCACAGACACTGAGAGGTGTTGACAACCTCGCCTGGTCTACAGGAGGTCGTGGGTTCAATCACAGACACTGAGAGATGTTGACTACCTCGTCTGGTACACAGGAGGTCGTGGGTTCAATCACAGACACTGAGAGATGTTGACTACCTCGCCTGGTACACAGGAGGTCGTGGGTTCAATCCCAGACCCTGAGAGATGTTGACCACCTCGCCAGGTACACAGGAGGTCGTGGGTTCAATCCCAGACCCTGAGAGATGTTGACTACCTCGCCTGGTCTACAGGAGGTCGTGGGTTCAATCACAGACACTGAGAGATGTTGACTACCTCGTCTGGTACACAGGAGGTCGTGGGTTCAATCACAGACACTGAGAGATGTTGACCACCTCGGATGGTACGCAGGAGGTCGTGGGTTCAATCACAGACACTGAGAGATGTTGACTACCTCGCCTGGTACACAGGAGGTCGTGGGTTCAATCCCAGGCACTGAGAGATGTTGACTACCTCGCCTGGTACACAGGAGGTCGTGGGTTCAATCCCAGACACTGAGAGATGTTGACTACCTCGCCTGGTACACAGGAGGTCGTGGGTTCAATCACAGACACTGAGAGATGTTGACTACCTCGTCTGGTACACAGGAGGTCGTGGGTTCAATCACAGACACTGAGAGATGTTGACTACCTCGTCTGGTACACAGGAGGTCGTGGGTTCAATCACAGACACTGAGAGATGTTGACTACCTCGCCTGGTACACAGGAGGTCGTGGGTTCAATCCCAGACCCTGAGAGATGTTGACCACCTCGCCAGGTACACAGGAGGTCGTGGGTTCAATCCCAGACCCTGAGAGATGTCGACTACCTCGCCTGGTCTACAGGAGGTCGTGGGTTCAATCCCAGACACTGAGAGATGTTGACAACCTCGCCTGGTCTACAGGAGGTCGTGGGTTCAATCCCAGACACTGAGAGATGTTGACTACCTCGCCTGGTACACAGGAGGTCGTGGGTTCGACTCCGACCCTGACGAAGCCTGCTGCTGCTGCTGTGTATGTGGAGTCTGCGTCTCTCCCATCATCATCATTCCATGCGACGATGACGACGATGACGACGATGACGACGATGACGACGATGATGACGACGACGATGATGACGATGACAATGACGACGATGACGACGATGACGACGATGACGACTCCAATGACGATGACGATGATGACGATGACGACGATAGAGTCTCTTATTCTTGGTTCTTTCGGTAAAGTCACCACGTAGAAGGGAAACAATAAAATAATAAAAATACAAAACAATAAAATTCTCATGACGTTTCGACCGCAACACGAGCAATCGTCATCAGGTGTGAAAACCACAGCAAGAAAATTTGAAAAAAGTGGCGTTTTTTTAACGTTAGCACCACGGAGAGCGATTTGACAATTTGTTCAGATGGACGAGTCCATCTATGTTCGGAAAAGAGGAGGGGGGTGACGAAAAATAATGGGTGCGGTCTGAAAGCCACCTTAAGCGTGATCAATCAATTAAGACCCAAAATGGTTTATCAAATCCTTCCAATGATTGCTAAGCCAGAATCCATCTTCTCGGGTGAAATTGTCTCTGTGCTTGTATATGTGGATAGCCTCATGAACGAATCTCTCATGGTAGCCAGATGGCTTACAAAGAACCTCTGTCTTGGAGAAGTCAATGTCATGTGAGCCTACTGAATTATAACAATGATCTGCCACGGCCGAGGTGTTGGTCCTACCGTGTTTAAGGTCTGCTTTATGTTCACGAATGCGGTCCGAGACGTCGTTTGGTTTCTCCAATGTAGCTACTACCACAGAGGCAACTTAGTTTGTAGACGCCAGGGTACTGTATGTACGGAATCACATCTTTTACAGACGGAACCAGATCACGGATTTTATGTAATGTGTTGAAACGGACCTGGATCTTGTGTTTATTCAAGATTATGGAGATCTTTTTTGTGATCCCCGCAATGTAGGGTAAAGTGATGGTTTTGAAAGGCTCCTCAAGAGGGTCCTTCTTCATGGTTGGAGTGATAGCTTTGCTTGTTAATGGGTGAGCAGTGACCCTGTGTTGTTAATGGGTGAGCAGTGACCCTGTATGGGGAATTGTTAATGGGTGAGCAGTCACCCTGTGTGTGGAACTTGTTAATGGGTGACCAGTCACCCTGTGTGTGGAACTTGTTAATGGGTGAGCAGTGACCCTGTGTGGGGAACTTGTTAATGGGTGAGTAGTGACCCTGTGTGGGGAACTTGTTAATGGGTGAGCAGTGACCCTGTGTGGGGAACTTGTTAATGGGTGAGCAGTCACCCTGTGTGGGGAACTTGTTAATGGGTGAGCAGTGACCCTGTGTGGGGAACTTGTTAATGGGTGAGCAGTGACCCTGTGTGGGGAACTTGTTAATGGGTGAGCTGTGACCCTGTGTGGGGAACTTGTTAATGGGTGAACAGTCACCCTGTGTGTGGAACTTGTTAATGGGTGAGCAGTGACCCTGTGTGGGGAACTTGTTAATGGGTGAACAGTCACCCTGTGTGGGGAACTTGTTAATGGGTGAACAGTGACCCTGTGTGTGGAACTTGTTAATGGGTGAACAGTGACCCTGTGTGGGGATCTTGTTAATGGGTGAGCAGTCACCCTGTATGGCGAACTTGTTAATGGGTGAGCCGTCACCCTGTGTGGGGAACTTGTTAATGGGTGAGCAGTGACCCTGTGTGGGGAACTTGTTAATGGGTGAGTAGTGACCCTGTGTGGGGAACTTGTTAATGGGTGAGCAGTGACACTGTGTTGTTAATGGGTGAGCAGTGACCCTGTGTGGGGAACTTGTTAATGGGTGAGTAGTGACCCTGTGTGGGGAACTTGTTAATGGGTGAACAGTCACCCTGTGTGGGGAACTTGTTAATGGGTGAGCAGTGACCCTGTGTGGGGAACTTGTTAATGGGTGAACAGTCACCCTGTGTGGGGAACTTGTTAATGGGTGAACAGTGACCCTGTGTGTGGAACTTGTTAATGGGTGAACAGTCACCCTGTGTGTGGAACTTGTTAATGGGTGAACAGTCACCCTGTGTGTGGAACTTGTTAATGGGTGAACAGTCACCCTGTGTGGGGAACTTGTTAATGGGTGAGCAGTGACCCTGTGTGGGGAACTTGTTAATGGGTGAACAGTCACCCTGTGTGGGGAACTTGTTAATGGGTGAACAGTGACCCTGTGTGTGGAACTTGTTAATGGGTGAACAGTCACCCTGTGTGTGGAACTTGTTAATGGGTGAACAGTCACCCTGTGTGTGGAACTTGTTAATGGGTGAACAGTCACCCTGTGTGTGGAACTTGTTAATGGGTGAGCAGTTAGCCTGTTTGAGGAACTTGTTAATGGGTGAGCAGTGACCCTGTGTGGGGAACTTGTTAATGGGTGACCAGTGACACTGTGTGGGGAACTTGTTAATGGGTGAGCAGTGACCCTGTGTGGAGAACTTGTTAATGGGTGAGCAGTGACACTGTGTGGAGAACTTGTTAATGGGTGAGCAGTGACACTGTGTTGTTAATGGGTGAGCAGTCACCCTGTGTGGGGAACTTGTTAATGGGTGAACAGTCACCCTGTGTGTGGAACTTGTTAATGGGTGAACAGTCACCCTGTGTGTGGAACTTGTTAATGGGTGAACAGTGACCCTGTGTGGGGAACTTGTTAATGGGTGAGCTGTGACCCTGTGTGGGGAACTTGTTAATGGGTGAACAGTGACCCTGTGTGTGGAACTTGTTAATGGGTGAGCAGTCACCCTGTGTGGGGAACTTGTTAATGGGTGAGCAGTCACCCTGTGTGGGGAACTTGTTAATGGGTGAGCAGTCACCCTGTGTGGGGATCTTGTTAATGGGTGAGCAGTGACCCTGTGTGGGGAACTTGTTAATGGGTGAGCTGTGACCCTGTGTTGTTAATGGGTGGGCAGTCACCCTGTGTGGGGAACTTGTTAATGGGTGAGCAGTGACTCTGTGTGGGGAACTTGTTAATGGGTGAGCTGTGACCCTGTGTGGGGAACTTGTTAATGGGTGAGCAGTGACCCTGTGTGGGGAACTTGTTAATGGGTGAGCAGTCACCCTGTGTGGAGAACTTGTTAATGGGTGAGCAGTGACCCTGTATGGCGAACTTGTTAATGGGTGAACAGTGACCCTGTGTGGGGAACTTGTTAATGGGTGAACAGTCACCCTCTGTGGGGAACTTGTTAACGGGTGGAATGATTTAGCAGCGGTGGGGAATCTCACAACACCCACTCGAATTGAAAGCAGAGAGAGAGAGGGGCGATGGGGGGGAAGTGAGGGTGGAGATGGAGAGAGATGGGGAGAGATGGGGAGAGATGGAGAGATGGGGAGAGAGATGGAGAGAGATGGAGAGAGATGGGGAGAGAGATGGGGAGAGATGGAGAGAGATGGGGAGAGATGGAGAGAGATGGAGAGAGATGGAGAGATGGGGAGAGAGATGGGGAGAGATGGGGAGATATGGAGAGATGGGGAGAGATGGTGAGAGATGGGGAGAGATGGGGAGAGATGGGGAGAGATGGAGAGAGAGATGGAGAGAGATGGAGAGAGAGATGGGGAGAGATGGGGAGAGATGGAGAGAGATGGGGAGAGATGCGGAGAGATGGGGAGAGATGGAGAGAGAGATGGAGAGAGATGGGGAGAGAGATGGGGAGAGATGGAGAGAGATGGGGAGAGATGGAGAGAGAGATGGAGAGAGATGGGGAGAGATGGAGAGAGATGGGGAGAGATGGGGAGAGAGATGGAGAGAGATGGGGAGAGATCGGGAGAGAGATGGGGAGAGATGGAGAGAGATGGAGAGATGGGGAGAGATGGGGAGAGATGGAGAGAGATGGGGAGATATGGAGAGAGATGGGGAGAGATGGAGATATGCGGAGAGATAGGGAGAGATGGAGAGAGATGGAAAGAGAGATGATGGGGAGAGAGATGGGGAGAGAGATGGGGAAAGATGGGGAGAGATGATGGGGAGAGATGGAGAGAGATAGGGAGAGAGATGGGGAGAGAGATTGGGAGAGAGATTGGGAGAGAGATGGAGAGAGATGGGGAGAGATGGGGAGAGAGATGGGGAGAGATGGAGAGAGATGGAGAGAGATGGGGAGAGATGGAGATAAATGGGGAGAGATGGAGAGAGATGGGGAGAGATGGGGAGAGATGGAGAGAGATGGAGAGAGATGGGGAAAGATAGGGGGAGAGATGGGGAGAGAGATGGGGAGAGAGATGGGGAGAGAGATGGGGAGAGAGATTGGGAGAGAGATGGGGAGAAATATGGGGAGAGATGAGGAGAGATGGAGAGAGATGGGGAGAGATGGGGAGAGATGAGGATAGATGGAGACAGGTGGGGAGAGAGATGGGGAGAGATGGAGAGAGATGGAGAGAGATGGAGAGAGATGGGGAGAGAGATGGGGAGAGAGATGAGGAGGAGAGAGATCGGGAGAGATGGGGGAGATGGGGAGAGATGAAGAGAGATGGGGGGAGATATGGAGAGAGATGGGGAGAGAGATGGAGAGAGATGGGGAGAGAGATGGAGAAAGAGATGGGGAGCGATGGGGAGAGATGGGGAGAGATAGAGAGAGATGTAGAGAGATGCAGAGAGATGGGGAGAGATGGGGAGAGAGATGGGGAGAGATGGAGAGATGGAGAGAGATGAAGAAAGATGGAGAGAGATGGAGAGAGATGGAGAGAGGTGGGGAGAGTTGGAGAGAAATGGGGAGAGATGGAGAGAGATGGGGAGAGATGGGGAGAGATGGAGAGAGATGAAGAGAGAGATGGGGAAAGATAGGGGGAGATATGGGGAGAGAGATGGGGAGAGAGATGGGGAGAGAAATTGGGAGAGAGATGGAAAGAGATGGGGAGAGATGGGGAGAGACGGAGAGAGATGGGGAGACAGATGGGGAAAGATGGGGGGAGAGATGGGGAGAGAGATGGGGAGAGAGATGGGGAGAGAGATTGGGAGAGAGATGGGGAGAAATATGGGGAGAGATGGGGAGAGATGAGGATAGATGGAGAGAGGTGGGGAGAGAGATGGGGAGAGATGGAGAGAGATGGGGAAAGATGGCGAGAGATGGAGAGAGATGGGGGGAGAGATGGAGAGAGATGGGGAGAGAGATGGAGAGAGATGGGGAGAGAGATGGAGAGAGAGATGGGGAGCGATGGGGAGAGATGGGGAGAGATAGAGAGAGATGTAGAGAGATGCAGAGAGATGGGGAGAGATGGGGAGAGAGATGGGGAGAGATGAGAGATGGAGAGAGATGAAGAAAGATGGAGAGAGATGGGGAGAGAGATGGAGAGAGATGGGGAGAGATGGAGAGAAATGGGGAGAGATGGGGAGAGATGGAGAGAGATGGAGAGAGATAGGGAAAGATAGGGGGAGAGATGGGGAGAGAGATGGGGAGAGAGATGGGCAGAGAAATTGGGAGAGAGATGGAAAGAGATGGGGAGAGATGGGGAGAGACGGAGAGAGATGGGGAGACAGATGGGGAAAGATGGGGGGAGAGATGGGGAGAGAGATGGGGAGAGATATTGGGAGAGAAATTGGGAAAGAGATGGAAAGAGATGGGGAGAGATGGGGAGAGACGGAGAGAGATGGGGAGACAGATGGGGAAAGATGGGGGGAGAGATGGGGAGAGAGATGGGGAGAGAGATGGGGAGAGAGATTGGTAGAGAGATGGGGAGAAATATGGGGAGAGATGGGGAGAGATGGAGAGAGATGGGGAGAGATGGGGAGAGATGAGGATAGATGGAGAGAGGTGGGGAGAGAGATGGGGAGAGATGGAGAGAGATGGAGAGAGATGGGGAAAGATGGCGAGAGATGGAGAGAGATGGGGAGAGTTGGAGAGAGATGGGGAGAGAGATGGGGAGAGAGATGAGGAGGAGAGAGATCGGGAGAGATGGGGGAGATGGGGAGAGATGGAGAGAGATGGGGGGAGAGATGGAGATAGATGGGGAGAGAGATGGAGAGAGATGGGGAGAGAGATGGAGAGAGATGGGGAGCGATGGGGGAGAGATGGGGAGAGATAGAGAGAGATGTAGAGAGATGCAGAGAGATGGGGAGAGATGGGGAGAGAGATGGGGAGAGATGGAGAGATGGAGAGAGATGAAGAAAGATGGAGAGAGATGGGGAGAGAGATGGAAAGAGATGGAGAGAGGTGGGGAGAGAGATGGGGAGAGATGGAGAGAGATGGAGAGAGATGGGGAAAGATGGCGAGAGATGGGGAGAGAGATGGAGAGAGATGGAGAGAGATGGGGAGAGAGATGGGGAGAGATGGAGAGAGATGGGGGAGAGATGGGGAGAGAGATGGGGAGAGATGGGGAGAGATGGAGAGAGATGGGGAGAGAGATGGAGAGAGATGGGGAGAGAGATGGAGAGAGATGGGGAGAGAGATGGATAGAGATGGGGAGAGGGATGGAGAGATGCAGAGAGAGGGGGGAGAGATGGGGAGATGGGGAGAGATGGAGAAAGATGGGGAGAGAGATGGAAAGAGATGGGGAGAGAGATGTAGAGAGATGGAGAGAGATGGGGGAGAGATGGGGAGAGAGATGGAGAGAGATGGAGAGAAATGGAAAGAGATGGGGAGAGAGATGGAGAGGAATGGGGAGAGAGATGGAGAGAGATGGAGAGAGATGGGGAGAGATGGAGAGAGATGGGCAGAGGGATGGATAGAGATAGAGAGAGATGGGGGAGAGATGGGGAGATGGGGAGAGATGGGGAGAGATAGAGAGAGATGGAGAGAGATGGAGAAAGATGGAGAGAGATGGAGAGAGATTGGGAGAGATGAGGAGAGAGATAGAGAGATATGGGGAGAGATGGGGAGAGATGGAGATAGAGATGGGGAAAGATGGGAAGAGATGGAGAGAGATGGAAAGAGATGGGGAGATAAATGAAGAGAGATGGAGAAAGATGAGGAGAGAGATGGAGAGAGATGGAGAGAGATGGGGAGAGATGGGGAGAGATGGGGAGAGAGATGGAGAGAGATGGAGAGAGATGGAGAGAGATGGAGAGAGATGATGGGGAGAGAGATAGGGAGAGATGGAGAGAGATGGAGAGAGATTATGGGGAGAGAGATGGGGAGAGATGGAGAGAGATGGGGGGAGAGATGGAGAGAGATGGAGAGAGATGGGGGGAGAGATGGAGAGAGATGGAGAGAGATGGGGAGAGAGATGGGGAGAGATGGGGAGAGAGATGGGGAGAGATGGGAAGAGATGGGTAGAGATGGAGAGAGATGGGGAGAGATGGGGAGAGATCGAGAGAGATGGAGAGAGATGAGGAGAGATGGGGAGAGATGGAGAGAGATGGGGAGAGAGATGGGGAGAGAGATGGAGAGAGATGGGGAGAGAGATGGAGAGAGATGGGGAGAGAGATGGGGAGAGATTGGGAAAGAGATGGGGAGAGACGGGGAAAGAGATGGGGAGAGAGATGGGGATGAGAGAGATGGAGAGTGGGGAGGAGGGAGATAGTCAGAGAGGAAAGAGAGAGAGATGAAGAGAGGGAGAGGGATAGACGGGGATGTGAGCCAGATGCCGTTCAAGTCTGTGTCCAATCTCCAGGAGCTGAGCCTTAAGAATGCTGATAGTGACCAGAGTAAAAGCTGCACCGGATAGCCTCTAACAGGGCTGTAAGGGGGAAGTGCTGGTCCTAATAGCGAGCAGCAACAGCAGAGTCAGGCTCTCTTTGACCCAGCGCTGTGAACCACTCACCCACTCACCCACTCGTCCATTCACTCAACCACTCACTCACTCAACCACTCACTCACCCACTCACTCACTCACTCAATCACCCACTCGTCCACTCACTCACTCGTCCACTCACTCACTCACTCACCCACTCACTCAATCAACCACTCAATCACCCACTCACTCACTCACCCACTCACTCACTCAACCACTCACTCACTCAACCACTCACTCACCCAATCACTCACCCACTCACTCACTCAGCCACTCACTCAACCACTCACTCACCCAATCACTCACTCACCCACTCACTCACTCACCCACTCGTCCACTCACTCAACCACCCACTCACCCACTCACTCAACCACCCACTCACTCCACCACTCACTCACTCAACCACTCACTCACTCACCCACTCACTCACTCACCCACTCACCCACTCACTCAACCACCCACTCACTCAACCACTCACTCACTCAACCGCTCACTCACTCAACCACTCACTCACCCACTCACCCACACTCACCCACACTCACCCATTCACTTAGCGACCGACCCACACACCCACTCGCTCGCTCGCTCGCTCGCCCACCCACTCACTCAGTAGGTGGGAGAGTGGTTGAGTGAGTGGGTGGTGAGTGAGTGGGTGGCTGGGTGAGTGGTTGAGTGAGTGGTTGAGTGAGTGGTTGAGTGAGTGAGTGGTTGAGTGAGTGGTTGAATGAGTGGTTGAGTGAGTGAGTGGGTGAGTGAGTGAGTGGGTGAGTGTGTGGGTGATTGAGTGAGTGGGTGAGCGAGCGAGCGAGTGAGTGAGCGGGTGTGTGGGTCGGTCGCTAAGTGAATGGGTGAGTGTGGGTGAGTGGGTGGGTAATGTGGAAACCAGACCTTGCCTATGAACATCTGGGGGGGGTGGGGGGGGTGAAAACGGGGGGGGGGGCGTATGAAGGGAAATAGAAGAGAGAGAGGGTAGATGTACATGCCACTGGTTCTTCACGATCAGTAGATGTAGATGCCACTGGTTCTTCACGTTCTGTAGATGTAGATGCCACTGGTTCTTCACGTTCTGTAGATGTAGATGCCACTGGTTCTTCACGTTCTGCAGATGTAGATGCCACTGGTTCTTCACGTTCTGCAGATAAAGATGCCACTGGTTCTTCACGTTCTGTAGATGTAGATGCCACTGGTTCTTCACGTTCTGTAGATGTAGATGCCACTGGTTCTTCACGTTCTGTAGATGTAGATGCCACTGGTTCTTCACGTTCTGCAGATGTAGATGCCACTGGTTCTTCACGTTCTACAGATGTAGATACCACTGGTTCTTCACGTTCTGTAGATGTAGATGTCACTGGTTCTTCACGTTCTGTAGATGTAGATGTCACTGGTTCTTCATGTTCTGTAGATGTAGATACCACTGGTTCTTCACGTTCTGTAGATGTAGATGCAACTGGTTCTTCACGTTCTGTAGATGTAGTTTCCACTGGTTCTTCACGTTCTACAGATGTAAATGCCACTGGTTCTTCACATTCATCAGATGTAGATGCCACTGGTTCTTCACGTTCTGTAGATGTAGATGTCACTGGTTCTTCACGTTCTGTAGATGTAGATGCCACTGGTTCTTCACGTTCTATAGATGTAGATGCCACTGGTTCTTCACGTTCTGTAGATGTAGATGCCACTGGTTCTTCACGTTCTGTAGATGTAGATGCCACTGGTTCTTCACGTTCTGTAGATGTAGATGCCACTGATTCTTCACGTTCTGTAGATATAAATGTCACAGGTTCGTCATGTTCCACAGATGTAGATGCCACTGGTACTTCACGTTCTGTAGATGTAGATGCCACTGGTTCTTCACGTTATGCAGATGTAGATGCCACTGGTTCTTCATGTTCCGCAGATGTAGGTGCCACTGGTTCTTCACGTTCTGTAGATGTAGATGCCACTGGTTCTTCACGTTCTGTAGATGTAGATGCCACTGGTTCTTCACGTTCTACAGATGTAGCTGCCACTGGTTCTTCATGTTCTGTAGATGAAGATGCCACTGGTTCTTCACGTTCTGTAGATGTAGATGCCACTGGTTCTTCATGTTCTGCAGATGTAGATGCCACTGGTTATTCATGTTCCGCAGATGTAGGTGCCACTGGTTCTTCACGTTCTGTAGATGTAGATGCCAATGGTTCTTCACGTTCTGTAGATGTAGATGCCACTGGTTCTTCACGTTCTACAGATGTAGATGCCACTGGTTCTTCATGTTCTGTAGATGAAGATGCCACTGGTTCTTCACGTTCTGTAGATGTAGATGCCACTGGTTCTTCACGTTATGCAGATGTAGATGCTACTGGTTCTTCATGTTCCGCAGATGTAGGTGCCACTGGTTCTTCACGTTCTGTAGATGTAGATGCCACTGGTTCTTCACGTTCTGTAGATGTAGATGCCACTGGTTCTTCACGTTCTACAGATGTAGATGCCACTGGTTCTTCACGTTCTGCAGATGTAGATGCCACTGGTTCTTCACGTTATACAGATGTAGATGCCATTGGTTCTTTACGTTTTGTAGATGTTGATGCCAGTGGTTCTTCACGTTCTGCAGATTTAGATGCCACTGGTTCTTCATGTTCTGCAGATGTAGATGCCACTGGTTTTTCACGTTCTGCAGATGTAGATGCCATTGGTTCTGTACGTTCTGTAGATGTAGATGCCACTGGTTCTTCACGTTCTGCAGATGTAGATGCCACTGGTTCTACACGTTCTGCAGATGTAGATGCCACTCGTTCTTCACGTTCTGTAGATGTAGATGCCACTGGTTCTTCACGTTCTGCAGAGGTAGATGCCACTGGTTTTTCATGATCTGTAGATGTAGATGCCACTGGTTCTTCACGTTCTACAGATGTAGATGCCACTGGTTCTTCATGTTCCGTAGATGTAGATCCCACTGGTTCTTCACGTTCTACAGATGTAGATGCCACTGGTTCTTCATGTTCCGCAGATGTAGATTCCACTGGTTCTTCACGTTCTGCAGATGTAGATGCCACTGGTTCTTCACGTTCTACAGATGTAGATGCCACTGGTTCTTCACGTTCTGCAGATGTAGATTCCGCTGGTTCTTCATGATCTGTAGATGTAGATGCCACTGCTTCTTCATGTTCTGTAGATGTAGATGCCACTGGTTCTTCACGTTCTGCAGATGTATATGCCACTGGTTCTTCACGTTCTACAGATGTTGATGCCACTGGTTCTTCACGTTCTACAGATGTTGATGCCACTGGTTCTTCACGTTCTGTAGATGTAGATGCCACTGGTTCTTCACGTTCTGCAGATGTAGATGCCACTGGTTCTTCACGTTCTGTAGATTCAGATGCCACTAGTTCTTCACATTCTACAGATGTAGATGCCACTGGTTCTTCACGTTCTGCAGATGTAGATGCCACTGGTTCTTCATGTTCTGTAGATGTAGATGCCACTGGTTCTTCACGTTCTACAGGTGTAGATGCCACTGGTTCTTCATGTTCCGCAGATGTAGATGCCACTGGTTCTTCACGTTCTACAGATGTAGATGCCGCTGGTTCTTCATGTTCTACAGATGCCACCACCGGCTACCCGAGTTTGATTCCCGCTCACGGCCAACACCAGTTTTGACGAACATCTAAAGCGGTCCTGGGCCTCCACCTAGGTCGACTCAGCCTCGAATGAATACCTGGCGCGGTGGTCTGTAGTAAACATCTCTGGGGAGAGACAAAGGCGGCCGGGCGTGGTGCTGGCCACCCACCCCCTAGCGTCTTTGCCAGCTACTCGTTACCACTAACAGCACTTGCCCCTAGGGTGTGTGCAAGGCTACCCGGGGGCGCTTCGTCTTTGTTGAAGGCGGTCGAGCGGGTGGTGGTTGGGGGGGTTGAGAGCTAATGAGGTCGGCATGGCGAGGGGAGAGGCGAGTTGCCAACGCGCTGGGACGCGACATTCACGCCGTGAGGGTGAACATCATCGCAAGTGGCAACAGCTGCGGAACACCCCGTGGCGATACACTACACTACTCTATACACTACACTATACACTACTCTATACACTACACTATACACTACACTATACACTACACTATACACTACATTATACACTACACTATACACTACACTATACACTACACTATACACTACATTACTATACACTACACTATACACTACTATACACTACACTACACACTACACTATACACTACACTAAACTCTACACTACACACTACACTATACACTACACTATACACTGCACTACTATACACTATACACTACACACTACACTATACACTATACTATACACTACACTATACACTATACTATACACTACACTATACTATACACTACACTATACACTACACTATAGACTACACTATACACCACACTATACACTACACTATATACTACGCTATACACTATACACTACACTATACACTACACTATACACTACACTATACACTACTACAATACACTATACAATACACTATACACTACACTATACAACATACAATACACTACACAATACACTACACTATACATTACACCATACACTACACTATAAATTACACTATACACTACACTATACACTACACTATACACTACACTACACTCTACACTACAATACACTATACACTACACTATACACTACACTATACACTACACACTACACACTACACTGTACACTACACTATACACTACACTATACACTACACACTACACTACACACTACACTATACACTACACTACAATACACTATACACTACACTATACATTACACTATACACTACACTACTATACACTACACTATACACTACTATACACTACACTATACACTAAACTATACACTAGAATACACTACACTATACACTACACTACTATACACTACAGCACTATACACTACACTATACACTACACTATACACTACACTACACTATGCACTACTCTATACACTACACTATACACTACATTATACACTACACTATTATACACTACACTATACATTACACTATACACTACACTATACACTACACTACTATACACTACACTATACACTACACTTACATTACACTATACAGTGAGGGAAAAAAGTATTTGATCCCCTGCTGATGTTGTACGTTTGCCCACTGACAAAGAAATGTTCAGTCTATAATTTTAATCGTAGGTTTATTTGAACAGTGAGAGACAGAATAACAACAAAACAATCCAGAAAAACGCATGTCAAATAATGTTATAAATTCATTTGCATTTTAATGAGGGAAATAAGTATTTGGCTCCCTCTCAATCAGAAAGATTTCTGGCTCCCAGGTGTCTTTGATACAGGTAACGAGCTGAGATTATAAGCACACTCTTAAAGGGAGTGCTTCTAATCTCAGCTTGTTACCTGTATAAAAGACACCTGTCCACAGAAGCATTCAATCAGACTTCAAACTCTCCACCATGGCCAAGACCAAAGAGCTCTCCAAGGATGTCAGGGACAAGATTGTAGACCTACACAAGGCTGGAATGGGCTACAAGACCATTGCCAAGCAGCTTGGTGAGAAGATGACAACAGTTGGGGCAATTATTCGCAAATGGAATAAACACAAAAGAACTGTCAATCTCCCTCGGCCTGGGGCTCCATGCAAGATCTCACCTTGTGGAGTTGCATTGATCATGAGAACGGTGAGTAATCAGCCCAGAACTACACGGGAGGATCTTGTCAATGATCTCAAGGCAGCTGGGACCATAGTCACCAAGAAAACAATTGGTAACACACTACGCCGTAAAGGACTGAAATCCTGCAGCGCCTGCAAGGTCCCCCTGCTCAAGAAAGCACATATACATGCCCGTCTGAAGTTTGCCAATGAACATCTGAATGATTCAGAGGACAACTGGGTGAAAGTGTTGTGGTCAGATGATACCAAAATTGAGCTCTTTGGCATCAACTCAACTCGCCGTGTTTGGAGGAGGAGGAATGCTGCCTATGACCCCAAGAACACCATCCCCACCGTCAAACATGGAGGTGGAAACATTATGTTTTGGGGGTGTTTTTCTGCTAAGGGGACAGGACAACTTCACCGCATCAAAGGGACGATGGACGGAGCCATCTACCGTCAAATCTTGGGTGAGAACCTCCTTCCCTCAGCCAGGGCATTGAAAATAGGTCGTGGATGGGTATTCCAGCATGACAATGACCCAAAACACACGGCCAAGGCAACAAAGGAGTGGCTCAAGAAGAAGCACATTAAGGTCCTGGAGTGGCCTAGCCAGTCTCCAGACCTTAATCCCATAGAAAATCTGTGGAGGGAGCTGAAGGTTCGAGTTTCCAAACGTCAGCCTCGAAACCTTGATGACTTGGAGAAGATCTGCAAAGAGAAGTGGGACAAAATCCCTCCTGAGATGTGTGCAAACCTGGTGGCCAACTACAAGAAACGTCTGACCTCTGTGATTGCCAACAAGGGTTTTGCCACCAAGTACTAATTCATAAATTTGCAGAAGAGTCAAATACGTATTTCCCTCATTAAAATGCAAATCAATTTATAACATTTTTTACATGCGTTTTTCTGGATTTTGTTGTTGTTATTCTGTCTCTCACTGTTCAAATAAACCTGCCATTAAAATTATAGACTGATCATTTCTTTGCCAGTGGACAAACGTACGAAATCAGCAGGGGATCAAATACTTTTTTCCCTCACTGTAGATGGGTGAGTGAATGGGTGCGTGGGTGAGTGCGTGAGTGAGTGGGTGAGGGAATAAGTGAGTTGGTAGGTAGGTGGGTGAGTGAGTAGATGGGTGAGTGTGTGGGCGAGTGGGTGGGTGAGTGAGTGGTTGGGTATAATGATTGAGTGAGTGGATGGTGGGTGGGTGAGTGGGTGGGTGAGTGAATGAGTGAATTGGTAGGTGGGTGGGTGAGTGAGTAAGTGTGTGAGTGAGTGGTGTGAGTGGGTGAGTGAGTGGTTGAGTGAGTAGGTGAGTGAGTGGGTGAGTGAGTGGGTGAGTAGGTGAGCGAGTGGTTGAGCGAGTGGGTGGGCGGGTGGGTGAGCGGGTGGGTGGGTGAGTGAGTGGGTGAGTGAGTGAGTGGGTGAGTGGGTGAGTGAGTGGGTGAGTGAGTGGGTGAGTGGGTGAGTGAGTGGGTGGGTGAGTGAGTGGCTGAGTGAATGAGTGGGTGAGTGAGTGGGTGAGCGAGTGAGTGGGTGAGTGAGTGGGTGAGTAGGTGAGCGAGTGGGTGAGCGAGTGAGTGAGTGGGTGGGTGAGTGGGAGGGTGAGTGAGTGGCTGAGTGAGTGAGTGAGTGGGTGAGCGAGTGGGTGAGTAGGTGAGCGAGTGGGTGGTTGAGTGGGTGGTTGGATGGCAGCGTGAGTGAGTGAGTAGCTGTGTTGGTGAGTGGGTGGGTTATTGGGTGGGTAGCTGTGTGGGTGAGTGGGTGGGTGAGTGAGTGGGTGAGGGAATGAGTGAGTTGGTAGGTAGGTGGGTGAGTGAGTAGATGGGTGAGTGTGTGGGTGAGTGGGTGAATGCATGCGTGGGTGGGTGAGTGAGTGGTTGGGTTTAATGATTGGGTGAGTGGATGGTTGGTGGGTGAGTGGGTGGGTGAGTGAATGAGTGAGTTGTTAGGTGAGTGGGTGAGTAAGTGGATGGGTGAGTGAGTGAGTGGGTGGTTGAGTGGATGAGTGGTTGAGTGGGTGATTGGATGGCAGGGTGAGTGAGTGAGTAGCTGTGTGGGTGAGTGGGTGGGTGGGTGAATGGGTGCGTGGGTGGGTGAGTGAGTGGTTAGGTTTAATGATTGGGTGAGTGGATGGTTGGTGGGTGAGTGGGTGGGTGAGTGAATTAGTGAGTTGGTAGGTGGGTGGGTGAGTGAGTGGATGGGTGAGTGAGTGGGTGGTTGAGTGGGTGAGTGGTTGAGTAGGTGAGTGGGTGAGTGGTTGAGTAGGTGATTGGGTGGCAGGGTGAGTGAGTGAGTAGCTGTGTGGGTGAGTGGCTGGGTGAGCGATAGAGGAGGAGGAGGATGTAGGGAGAATGGGGAGAGAGAGAGACTCTTAAACTTCAAATATACAGGAGCAGCAGCAGGCATCGTAAGGGGCCGGGATCGAACCCACGACCTCCTGCACACCAGGCGAGATGACTTCAATATCAAAGACAAAGATCCCCCGTGTAACCTCTAACAGACTGAAGGGGCACAGACACACACTTACACACACACACAACAACAACAACCGCCATTCGCCACTAAATGGCGGTGACGTCACCACGACGCTTGTGCCAGGACATGTGCACCTTGAGGCCACGTGGAATGTCGAACGCCCGCTGGCAGGAGGTCACGAGGCAGACCCAGGTGCCACGGGTCGACTGACTGAGATGACTGGCTGATGCACCACCTGTGCCCCCTACTGTGCCAACCTGCTGTGCTTTAGCCACCCGGCGCTCCGCTCGTTGTTCTGAGCGTCGCTCCTCCGCCCTCCGTTGTTGTTGGAGGGCGACTACCTCCAACTGCCCAGTAGCGTCCTTCACGAGCCTCCTCCACAGAGGCCGATCTTGACACCGCTGGTACCAGTCATCGGCAAGTCCACTCAGCTCCACGTCCTCCTGTACCACATCACTCCATCTCTTCTCTAGCCCGTGCCGCGCCCGTTTAGCCCCCTCGATCCGGCCGAACAAAAGCTGTTTCAGCATGCGGTGGCTGGGCATGCGGGCTACATGACCCAGCCATCGCAGCCTTGCCCGCCGGAGGAGCTCACCGATGGGACCTTGCCCAGATCTTTCAAGGATTTGTGAGCTCCTCACACAATCCAGTCTGGTTAAACCCAGGATGGATCGTAGGCAGGCCAGCCTATATGTTTCTAGCTGGCCCAGGCCTACTGATGGTATCATAGACCTTGACCAGGTCAATAAAGCAGAGATGTAGGTCTTGCTGGAATTCCCTACGCCTCTGCTGTAGCAGACGGACAGAAAATATGGCATCTGTGCAGGACCGCCCTTTCCTGAAACCACATTGGGGCTCCGCAAGCCTCTCCTCAGCGTGACTGGCGAGGCAATGCTGAATAATCCTTGCCAGGACCTTTCCTGGCACACTGAGGAGTGAGATGCCCCTGTAGTTGTTACAGTCTGTGCGGTGCCCCTTCTTAAAGAGGGGGACCACCAGGGCATCCTTCCAATCCTGCGGAACCCGTCCAGTGGTCCAGACCGTTGTTATGATGTCATGTAGGGAAGTCTGTGCACAAACGCCACCCTCCCTCAGCATTTCGCTTGGGGGATCATCTCTGCCCGCTGCCTTTCCAGGTCTCAGACTCCGGATCGCCTTCAGTGCTTCCTCAACAGATGGCACCTCAGCCCAGCCACTCGCAGGGGGTCATGTGGGGGCCGACGTCTGCCCCACCGCCCTCGTTTGGCCTCTCCACTCCCTCCTCGACTCCCTCCTCCACCGCCTCGATCAGCTCCCGCCGGGTCCCCGCCGCCCCCCACCCCCCACCCCCCACCCCCCGCCTGTGCTGGCGCCCTCTGTGACGGACGTGGCTGCAGCGCTGGCTCACCGCCGCACGGGGTTACTCCGCACACGCCCACGTACACCACCGCTAATGCGAAGGCGTCCGCGCGCTTGTTTCACACGAAGCCTGGCGCTTCAGCGGCCGCGTGAATATTATACGCCCCAGCGGGTGGTCGCTCACTGCCCCGCAACCCGCCCGGATACTCGCAGCGGCACGGCTGCTCCCTCCGCGCGAGTATTAGGGATGGATGCTTCGTTACTCAAATTTACTGACGGCACAAATACGCGCCACCTGGGGAGGGGGGGGGGAATATTCACTCAAACGTCCTGTCACCTACCTCGAAGCTCTACTCACGGCGTCGCGCGGACGGCGTGAGAGTCGGAGGGAGAAGGGCGAGAGAAAACCTCGCCCATCGCTGCCTCGTAGCGGCCCTCGCTGGCATCGCACGGACGCCGCGAGCGGCTCGGCGAGGCGGGACGGCGGGGAGTTGCGTCTTGACGCCCCGCAGGTTGAAGCCAAGAGAGCGAAATCGTTTTTATCCTCTTCACTTCGAAGGCCCCGGGGTGCCGTTGTACCGCATGGCCAAGCGTGCGCTTACCTTGTGGTCACCCCCCCCCCCCCCCCCTGTTACCGTGTCCTCCACGGAGTCCTGCGTGGCGGCGGCGGCCACCCATTGCCCCTCGTTGCCCACTGTCTGGAAGGGCTCTTGCGCTTTTGCTTCCTCAATGTTCCGCCCTCCGTCCTCCTCCCCCCGGGTGTCGTGAGCAAGTCACCGCGGCCAGCCCAGAAAACTTTCTCTTTCTGCGCCCGCACAATTCGACGCCAATTCTCGGGGCATCGCAATGGAACCTGTCCAGCGGGCGTCGGCCCGTCCCCTGGCACCGGGAGACCGTGGCACTTTCCCCTTAGGGGCCCTTCGGATTAAAACCCGTTGTGCCAGGCGATCCCCCGCCAGGACACTCCGTGTGCGCGTGTGCTGCGTGTGTGCTCGTGGGGAGGGGGGTAGCGGTCAATCGCGGCGCTTGCGGGGATGCTCTGGGGCAGTGGCACCACGGTGACTTCTTCATCTTCCAATATTTGAGGCAGCGCAGCGTCAGCAGGGTCATCCCCACTCTGTCCTAAGATGTTTTCCAGGCTGAGAGATTTCCCCCCCCCCCCCCCGAGGAACTCAGAAATGCTCTGCAAGTCTGCAAACCTGTTCCTGGGGGGTCGAAGGCTGCGGTAAGCCTCCTCATCCTCCGACGTGGGATTCTGTAGCCGATGGCAGTGGGCCTGTCGCTTTTTCTCAACCATCCTGAACACCTCCTCTGTCAGCCAGGGTCTCTGGGGAGGTCTGGACCGCATACCCAAAGCAGCCATTGCAGCTGCATGAGTCACAGTTCTAAACCTCGCCCATTTACCCTCGACATCAGGAGGAGTGGGGGACGATGCCAACCCCAGCCGCGAGCGATGATGAAATTCTCGCTGGCAACTTTCATCAGCTGAGACCAGGCCACTATGGGTTTGAATGGGGTCCTGGGTGTACACCCACCACCGGAGTGGAAGAATGGCAGGCGTATCTTACAGATGACAAGTTGATGGTCAGTGGGCAGATCAGCTCCACAGTAGGTCCTGGTATCAAGGACATGGGCCCGCATCCACTGTTCCATCGCTATGGAGTCCAGCAGATGTTCTTGCTTGGGCCCGGCATGCATCCATGATGTTGTGTGGTTGCCCTGATGCTGGAACAGCTTGTTGGTAATTACAAGCCCATGGGCTGCACAAAAATCTAGCAGCTGATCTGGCCCATGCCTTCCAATCACTCCAGACCAAGTGCCAGCATCATGACTAATTCGGGCATTGAAGTCGCCCAACAAGATGACTCTATCCCAAGGGGCCACTTAAGCCAGCACCTGTGACAGGAGGTCATAGAAGGCATCTGACTCATCGGCCTTGGCTGCATCCCTCCACGGATGTTCGTCTTCGGTGGGGGCATAAGTAACCACGACCACCACTCCTCGCCTCCGGTTGATGGGAAGGCGAGCCCAAAGTAGCCTGGAGCTTACTGCTTCCCACACCTCACCGCCACGCTCCTACGCCCCCTTCATTCTATTGTTCAAAAGAAGACCCACACCCTGTTGTTTGGTAGTCTCCTGCCCCGAGTAGAGGACTGTCCACCCCTCATGGTGGCAGGAGCCAGAGCCGGTCCACCAGACCTCCTGAATCCCACAGAGATCCAGGTACCGGTCCGGCTCCCGACAGAGGAGTGGCAGCCTCTCCTCCGCAGTGAGCATTCAAACATTCCACGTGGCCACACGAAGTAGTTTTTCATTGTTTCTGGAAGAGCCCGAGGGTAGAGATTCAGTCTCCTGGCTCCGCCAATTGGGGTTTGGCCAGGAGACGTCATAGACGCCTGTCCCCCCGGGGCCTCCGGCACAAGCTTAGCTAGATTTATTATACGTGGTTTTGTGGTAATAAATTGAAGGTGGAGGGGTTACAGCCCCTCGCACCCATCCGGAGCCCCCACTTGGCGGCTGTGGTGGTCACAGACGCCAAGAGGGGAACGGCCAATCGGAATTGTCCCTCGCCACCACGGCAATGATCACCGCAGCGTTGCCGTCCGGCACCAACAAGGAGGTTTCGTTTTTGCTGGGCACTCACACACAGACAGATACACAGATACACACAGATACTCACACACAGACAGATACACAGATACACACAGATACTCACACACAGGCAGATACACACACACACAGACACTCATACACAGGCAGATACACACACAGACACTCGTATACAGGCAGATACACACACATACACACAGATACTCACGCACAGGCAGATACACACACACAGACAGATACTCATACACAGGCAGATACACACACACAGACACTCAAACACAGGCAGATACACAAACACAGAGACACTCATACACAAGCAGCTACACACACACAGACACTCACACACAGAAAGATGCACAGATACACACACAGACACTCAAACACAGGCAGATACACACACAGACACTCATACAGAGGCAGATACACACACAAACTCAAACACAGGCAGATACACAGATACACACACAGACACACACAAGCTGATACACACACACAGACACTAATACACAAGCAGATACACAAATACACACACAAACTCATACACAGGCAGATACACAGATACACACACAAGCTCACACACAGGCAGATACACACACACACAGACACTCATACACAGGCAGAAACACAGATACACACTCAAACTCACACACAGGCAGATACACACACACAGACACTCACACACAAGCAGATACACAGACACACACACAAACTCACACACAGGCAGATACACACACAACAACAACAACAACCGCCATTCGCCACTAAGTGGCGGTGACGTCACCACGACGCTTGTGCCAGGCTATGTGCACCGTGAGGCCACGTGAAGTGTCGAACGCCCGCTGGCAGGAGGTCACTGGGCAGACCCAGATGCCACGGGTCGACTGACTGAGATGACTGGCTGATGCACCACCTGTGCCCCCTACTGTGCCAACCTGCTGTGCTTTAGCCACCCGGCGCTCCGCTCGTTGTTCTGAGCGTCGCTCATCCGCCCTCCGTTGTTGTTGGAGGGCGACTGCCTCCAACTGCCCAGTAGCATCCTTCACGAGCCTCCTCCACAGAGGCCGATCTTGACACCGCTGGTACCAGTCATCGGCAAGTCCACTCAGCTCCACGTCCTCCTGTACCACATCACTCCATCTCTTCTCTAGCCCGTGCCGCGCCCGCTTAGCCCCCTCAATCCGGCCAAACAAAAGCTGTTTCGGCATGCGGTGGCTGGGCATGCGGGCTACATGACCCAGCCATCGCAGCCTTGCCTGCCGGAGGAGCTCACCGATGGGACCCTGCCCAGATCTTTCAAAGATTTGTGAGCTCCTCACACAATCCAGTCTGGTTAAACCCAGGATGGATCGTAGGCAGGCCAGCCTAAATGTTTCTAACCGGCGAAGATGTTCCATTAGGGGGGTCCACGTTTCGCAAGCGTAGAGAAGGGAGGGAATGACCGTGGCCAAGAAGACCTGAAGCTTTGTGCGGAGCGACAGACCAGGTAGCTTCCACACAGCGTTACGCAACCGATGAAAAGATATTGCCGCTCGACTGATTCGGAGTGAGATCTCTGCTGTTAAACTGGAGCCGGTCATAAGCACACTGCCCAGGTATGGGAAACTCTCCACTCTCTCCACAACTGCCCCATCACCGATTGGGAGTTGTGGGGGTGGAGTGTCCGATGGTACAAAATACCCAGGCAGGTGCTTAGTTTTGGTGGGGCTGATGGTAAGGCCCCACCTCTTAGTGGCACGCTCCAGTCTCAGCAGCAGCGTCTCCAACTCGTCCTCTGACTGAGAAGCTATTACCAAATCATCAGCATACATAACGTGGTTGAGCAATAGGGAGCCATCCCTTGACCGCACCCGCGCATCGATCAGCCTCCCATTACATCTGTACCATATGGAGATTCCCCCGGTACAGCTATTGAAGGCTTCACGAACTACATGGTCAAAATAGATGTTAAATAATGTGGGAGCCAGAGGACATCCCTGTCGCACCCCAAGGTGTACAGGGAATGGCTCTGACTCCCGGCCACGTAGTTTTACCCGGGACCGCTCACCATCATGAAGGTCCTTAATGATCGTGAGCAGAGGGTCAGGTACTCCAAAAGCACGAAGAACGACCCAGAGCCCAGCCCTACTGATGGTATCATAGGCCTTGACCAGGTCAATAAAGCAGAGATGTAGGTCTTGTTGGAATTCCCTACACCTCTGCTGTAGCAGATGGACAGAAAATATGGCATCTGTGCAGGACCGCCCTTTCCTGAAACCGCATTGGGGCTCCGCAAGCCTCTCCTCAGCGTGCCTGGCAAGGCGATGCTGAATAATCCTTGCCAGGACCTTTCCCGGCACACTGAGGAGTGAGATGCCCCTGTAGTTGTTACAGTCTGTGCGGTCCCCCTTCTTAAAGAGGGGGACCACCAGGGCATCCTTCCAATCCTGCGGAACCCGTCCAGTGGTCCAGACCGTTGTTATGATGTCATATAGGGCAGTCTGTGCACAAACGCCACCCTCCCTCAGCATTTCACTTGGGAGATCATCTCTGCCCGCTGCCTTTCCTGGTCTCAGACTCCGGATCGCAAACAGTACTTCCTCAACAGATGGCACCTCAGCCAGCCACTCACAGGGGGTGACTTCTTCCAATATTTGAGGCACCGCAGCCTCAGCAGGGTCATCCTCACTTTGTGCCATGATGTTTTCCTGGCTGAGGGATTTTCCCTCCCCCAGGACCTCACAGAAATGCTCAGCAAATCTGCAAACCTGTTCCTGGGGGTCGGAGATTGGGTCACCGTTTTTTCCTCTAATGATGGTAATAGGTGTGGTGCTGCAGGTTACTTTTTTGATGGAGTTAAATAGAGATTTGTGATCACGGGCCATTGAGGCAGACTCCATCTCCTCAGCAACCCGCGACCACCACCCATCCTTGCAGCGCCTCACAGCTCTCCGAACCTCCGAGCGAAGGCTGCGGTAAGCCTCCTCATTCTCTGACGTGGGATTCTGTAGCCGATGACAGTGGGCCTGTCGCTTTTTCTCAACCATCCTGAACACCTCCTCTGTCAGCCAGGGTCTCTGGGGAGGTCTGGACCGCGTACCCAAAGCAGCCATTGCAGCTGCATGAGTCACAATCCTAAACCTCGCCCATTTACCCTCGACATCAGGAGGAGTCGGGGACGATGCCAATCCCAGCCGCAAGCGATGATGAAATTCTCGCTTGCAACTTTCATCAGATAACTGAGACCAGGCCACTTTAGGTCGGAATGGGGTCCTGGGTGTACACCCACCACCGGAGTGGAAGAATGGCAGGCGCATCTTACAGATGACTAGTCGATGGTCAGAGGGCAGATCAGCTCCACGGTAGGTCCTGGTGTCAAGGACATGGGCTCGCATCCGCTGGTCCGTCACTATGTAGTCCAGCAGATGTTCTTGCTTGGACCCGGCATGCATCCATGATGTTGTGTGGATGCACCGATGCCGGAACAGCGTGTTGGTAATTACAAGCCCATGGGCTGCACAAAAATCTAGCAGCCTCCTACCGTTGTTATTGAGCTGATCTGGCCCATGCCCTCCAATCATTCCAGACCAGGTGCCAGTATCATGACCAACTCGGGCATTGAAATCACCCAACATGATGACTCTATCCCGAGGGGCCACTTTAGCCAGCACCTGTGACAGGAGGTCATAGAAGGCATCTGATTCATCGGCTTTGCCTGCATCCCTCCATGGATGTTCATCTTCGGTGGAGGCATAAGTAACCACGACCACCATTCCTCGCCTCCGGTTGATGGGAAGGCGAGCCCAAAGTAGCCTGGGGCTTACAGCTTCGCACACCTCACCGCCACGCTCCCACGCCCCCTTCATTCTTTTGTTCAAAAGAAGAGCCACACCCTATTGTTTGGCAGTCTGCTGCCCCGAGTAGAGGACTGTCCACCCCTCATGGTGGCAGGAGCCAGAGCCGGTCCACCGGACCTCCTGAATGCCACATAGATCCAGGCGGTACCGGTCCAGCTCCCGACAGAGGAGTGGCAGCCTCTCCTCCGCAGTGAGCGTTCGAACATTCCACGTGGCCACCCGTAGTGGTTTTTCGTTGTTTCTGGAGGAGCCCCGAGGGTAGATATTCAATCTCCTGGCTCCGCCAATTGGGGTTTGGCCAGGAGACGTCATAGACGCCTGGCCCCCCGGATCCTCCGGCACAAGCTTATTAGTTATATACTTAATTTGCGGTTTAGTGTTAATTAATTGAAGGTGGAGGGGTTACCAGGCCCTCGCACCCGTCCAGAGTCCCCGTTTAACCCCTGTGGTAGTCACATATGCCATGCGGGGAGGAGCCAATCGAAATTGGACCTCCCCCCACAGCACTGTCCACGACAGAGTTGCCCGTCCGGCACCACGAGGAGGTAGGGGGTTGTTTTGCTGGACACAGACAGATACACACACATGCACACACACACACACTCATACACTGACACTCATACACAAGCAGATACACAGACACTCATACACAGGCAGATACACACACGCACACAGACACACACAGACACGCATACACAGGCAGATGCACAGACACACAAACTTATACACAGGCAGATACACAGACAGATACACAGACACTCATACACAGGCAGATACACATACACAAACATACACAGCCTTATAGATACGCACACACACACTCATACACTGACACAAAGACAAAGACTCACACACACACCCACAGGCTCACTCATTCATTCATACCCTGCCACCCACACACACTGACACACACACATACTGACACTCACACACAGAACACACTCACACAGAGCACACACACACACACTGACACACACACACTGACACACACACACTGACGCACACACACTGACACACACACACTGACACACACACAGACACACACACACTGACACACACACACTGACACACACACACACACTGACACACACACACACTGACACACACACACGGACACCCACACACAGACACACACACAGACACACACACAGACACACACAGACACACACACAGACACACACACACTGACACACACACACTGACACACACACACTGACACACACACTGACACACACACACGCTGACACACACACACGGACACCAACACACAGACACACACACAGACACACACAGACACACACACAGACACACACACACAGACACACACACAGACACACACACAGACACACACACCCACACACACACAGACACACACACACAGACACACACACACAGACACACACACACTGACACACACACACTGACACACACACTGACACACACACGGACGCCCACACACACAGACACACACACAGACACACACACAGACACACACACCCACACACACACAGACACACACACAGACACACACACACGGAACGCAGTCGCTCGCCATGCCGGGTGCGCTCGCCCAGGCGGCTGTGGTGGTTCTGCTCTGCTGTGCGGCAATCATCGACTGCGGTAAGTGTAGTGTATAGTGTAGTGTATAGTGTAGTGTATAGTGTAGTGTGTAGTGTAGTGTATAGTGTAGTGTATAGTGTAGTGTATAATAGTGTAGTGTATAGTGTAGTGTATAGTGTAGTGTATAGTGTAGTGTAGTGTATAGTGTAGTGTATAGTGTAGTATATAGTGTAGTGTGTAGTGTAGTGTATAGTGTAGTGTATAATAGTGTAGTGTATAGTGTAGTGTATAGTGTAGTGTAGTGTATAGTGTAGTATAATGTGGTCTATAGTGTAGTGCATAGTGTAGTGTATAGTGTAGTGTATAGTGTAGTATAATGTAGTGTATAGTGTAGTGTATAGTGTAGTGTATAGTGTAGTATAATGTAGTGTATAGTGTAGTGTATAGTGTAGTGTGTAGTGTAGTGTATATTGTAGTGTATAGTGTAGTGTATAGTGTAGTGTGTAGTGTAGTGTATAGTGTAGTGTGTAGTGTATAGTGTAGTGTGTAGTGTAGTGTATAGTGTAGTGTATAGTTTAGTGTATAGTGTAGTGTGTAGTGTATAGTGTATAGTGTAGTGTATAGTGTAGTGTATAGTGTAGTGTATAGTGTAGTGTATAGTGTAGTGTGTAGTGTAGTGTATAGTGTAGTGTATAGTGTAGTGTAGTGTATAGTGTAGTGTATAGTGTAGTGTGTAGTGTATAGTGTAGTGTGTAGTGTAGTGTATAGTGTAGTGTATAGTGTAGTATATAGTGTAGTGCATAGTGTAGTGTATAGTATAGTGTAGCGTATAGTGTAGCGTGTATAGTGTAGTGTATAGTGTAGTGTATAGTGTAGTGTAGTGTATAGTGTAGTGTATAGTGTAGTGTGTAGTAGTGTAGTGTATAGTGTAGTGTATAGTGTAGTGTATAGTGTAGTTATAGTAGTGTGTAGTGTAGTGTATAGTGTAGTGTGTAGTGTAGTGTGTAGTGTATAGTGTAGTGTGTAGTGTATAGTGTAGTGTATATTGTAGTGTATAGTGTGGTGTGTAGTAGTGTAGTGTATAGTGTAGTGTATAGTGTAGTGTATAGTGTAGTTATAGTAGTGTGTAGTGTAGTGTATAGTGTAGTGTATAGTGTAGTGTGTAGTGTATAGTGTAGTGTATAGTGTAGTGTGTGTGTAGTGTGTGTAGTGTGTGTTTGTAGTGTGTATGTAGTGTTTGTGTGTAGTGTGTGTAGTATAGTGTGTGTGTAGTGTGTGTGTGTAGTGTGTGTAGTATGTGGGTATAGCGTAGTGTGTGTGTAGTGTGTGTGTGTAGTGTGTGTAGTGTGTGTGTGTATGGTGTGTGTGTATGTTGTGTGTGTCTGTGTGTGTGTCTGGTGTGTGTGTCTGGTGTGTGTGTGTACAGTTTGTGTGTGTGTACGATGTGTGTACGGTGTGTGTGTGTGTGTATGGTGTGTGTGTGTGTGTACGGTGTGTGTGTGTACGATGTGTGTGTGTACGGTGTGTGTGTGTGTATGGTGTGTGTGTATGGTGTGTGTGTATGGTGTGTGTATGGTGTGTGTATGGTGTGTGTGTGTATGGTGTGTGTGTGTTTAAGGTGTGTGTGTACGTTGTGTGTGTGTACGGTGTGTGTGTATGGTGTGTGTGTGTACGGTGTGTGTGTATGGTGTGTGTGTGTATGGTTTGTGTGTGTATGGTGTGTGTGTACGATGTATGTGTGTACGGTGTGTGTGTGTATGGTGTGTGTGTGTACGGTGTGTGTGTATGGTGTGTGTGTGTGTACGGTGTGTGTGTGTACGGTGTGTGTGTGTACGGTGTGTGTGTGTATGGTGTGTGTGTGTGTACGGTGTGTGTGTATGGTGTGTGTGTGTATGGTGTGTGTGTATGGTGTGTGTGTGTGTGTGTACGGTGTGTGTATGGTGTGTGTGTATGGTGTGTGTGTGTGTGTACGGTGTGTGTGTATGGTGTGTGTGTACGATGTATGTGTGTACGGTGTGTGTGTGTGTATGGTGTGTGTGTATGGTGTGTGTGTGTACGATGTATGTGTGTACGGTGTGTGTGTGTATGGTGTGTGTGTGTGTGTACGGTGTGTGTGTGTGTGTACAGTGTGTGTGTGTACAGTGTGTGTGTGTGTGTACGGTGTGTGTGTACGGTGTGTGTGTGTATGGTGTGTGTGTGTACGGTGTGTGTGTACGGTGTGTGTGTGTGTGTATGGTTTGTGTGTGTATGGTGTGTGTGTACGATGTATGTGTGTACGGTGTGTGTGTGTATGGTGTGTGTGTATATATGGTGTGTGGTGTGTGTGTGTGTATGGTGTGTGTGTGTGTGTAGCGTGTGTTTGTGTGTGTGTACGGTGTGTGTCTGTCTGTGTGCCATCTGTTGAGGAAGTACTGAAGGCAATCCAGAGCCAGAGACCAGTAAAGACTCGGCGAAATGCTGAAGGAGGGTAGCATTTGTGCACAGACTACCCTACATGATATCATAACAACAGTCTGGACCACTGGACGGGTTCCGCAGGATTGGAAGGATGCCCTGGTGGTCCCCCTCTTTAAGAAGGGGGACCGCACAGACTGTAACAACTACAGGGGCATCTCACTCCTCAGTGTGCCGGGAAAGGTCCTGGCAAGGATTATTCAGCATCGCCTTGCCAGGCACGCTGAGGAGAGGCTTGCGGAGCCCCAATGCAGTTTCAGGAAAGGGCGGTCCTGCACAGATGCCACATTTTCTGTCCGTCTGCTACGGCAGAGGTGTAGGGAATTCCAACAAGACCTACATCTCTGCTTTATTGACCTGGTCAAGGCCTATGATACCTGGGCTCTGGGTTGTTCATTCGTGCCTTCGGAGTCCCTTTCGTGACTGCATATAAAAAAACCCAATGAGTAATTTTATGCAGTCACGACAGCTTTAATTCTCATAAGGCTTCTGTTCATCCCTCCAGCCCCCCTCTCTCTCTCTCCTTGCTTCACTGTCCCGTCTTTTCCTCCCTCCATGCCTCTTGTGAGCTTGTACATGTATGTCTACTGACCGTGTAGCTCGTATTTTTTTCATTATATGCTGGTATGTGCAGTCCAGAGGATGGACACGACATTTAGCACTCTTCTGAAATTCGTGGTCCTGCCATGAATTGTGTCTAACTGTGTTGTTGGCCTGACTGGTTGTGGCTTCACGTAATGTTTTTTTTTAAAGGTTTGTTGAATTCTCGTCTCTCATCTGCTTGTTGTGTTTACCTTCGTGATTTGTTCTTGACACCTGATGGAGGTCGCTTGCGTTGTGATCGAAACGTCGTGATTGGTTTTCTTTTAATGTAATTTTATTGTATTTCTACGCACGTGACTTTAGCGAAAAAAACAATGGGCAATTTTATGCAGTGTATATTATATACAGTGTATATTAACTATACAGTGTATATTAACTATACAGTGTATATTAACTATACAGTGTATATTAACTATACAGTGTATATAATATACAGTGTATATTAAATATACAGTGTATATTAACTATACAGTGTATATTAAATAGAGTGTATATAATATACAGTGTATATTAACTATACAGTGTATATTAAATAGAGTGTATATAATATACAGTGTATATTAACTATACAGTGTATATTATATACAGTGTATATTAACTATACAGTGTATATTAACTATACAGTGTATGTTATATACAGTGTATATTAACTATACAGTGTATATTAACTATACAGTGTCTATTAACTATACAGTGTATATTAACTATACAGTGTATATTAAATATACAGTGTATATTAACTATACAGTGTATATTAAATAGAGTGTATATAATATACAGTGTATATTAACTATACAGTGTATATTAAATAGAGTGTATATAATATACAGTGTATATTAACTATACAGTGTATATAATATACAGTGTATATTAACTACACAGTGTATATTAACTATACAGTGTATATTAAATAGAGTGTATATAATATACAGTGTATATTAACTATACAGTGTACATAATATACAGTGTATATTAACTACACAGTGTATATTAACTATACAGTGTATATTAACTATACAGTGTATATAATATAGTGTATATTAACTATAGAGTGTATATAATATACAGTGTATATTAACTACACAGTGTATATTAACTATACAGTGTATATTAACTATACAATGTATATAATATACAGTGTATATTAACTAAACAGTGTATATTAACTATACTGTGTATTATATACAGTGTATATTAACTATACAGTGTATATTAACTATACAGTGTATATTAACTATACAGTGTATATTATACACAGTGTATATTAACTATACAGTGTATATTAACTACACAGTGTATATTAACTATACAGTGTATATTAACTATACAGTGTATATTAACTATACAGTGTATATTAACTATACAGTGTATATTAACTATACAATCTATATAATATACAGTGTATATTAACTATACAGTGTATATTAACTATACAGTGTATATTAACTATACAGTGTATATTAACTATACAGTGTATATTAACTATACAATCTATATAATATACAGTCTATATTAACTATACAGTGTATATTAACTATACAGTGTATATTAACTATACAGTGTATATTAACTATATAGTGTATATTAACTATACAGTGTATATTAACTATACAGTGTATATTAACTATACAGTGTATATTAACTATACAGTGTATATTAACTATACAGTGTATATTAACTATACAATCTATATAATATACAGTGTATATTAACTATACAGTGTATATTAACTATACAGTGTATATTAACTATACAATCTATATAATATACAGTGTATATTAACTATACAGTGTATATTAACTATACAGTGTATGTAACTATACAGTGTATATTAACTATACAGTGTATATAATATACAGTGTATATTAACTACACAGTGTATATTAACTATACAGTGTATATTAAATAGAGTGTATATAATATACAGTGTATATTAACTATACAGTGTACATAATATACAGTGTATATTAACTACACAGTGTATATTAACTATACAGTGTATATTAACTATACAGTGTATATAATATAGTGTATATTAACTATAGAGTGTATATAATATACAGTGTATATTAACTACACAGTGTATATTAACTATACAGTGTATATTAACTATACAATGTATATAATATACAGTGTGTATTAACTAAACAGTGTATATTAACTATACTGTATATTATATACAGTGTATATTAACTATACAGTGTATATTAACTATACAGTGTATATTAACTATACAGTGTATATTATACACAGTGTATATTAACTATACAGTGTATATTAACTACACAGTGTATATTAACTATACAGTGTATATTAACTATACAGTGTATATTAACTATACAGTGTATATTAACTATACAGTGTATATTAACTATACAATCTATATAATATACAGTGTATATTAACTATACAGTGTATATTAACTATACAGTGTATATTAACTATACAGTGTATATTAACTATACAGTGTATATTAACTATACAGTGTATATTAACTATACAATCTATATAATATACAGTCTATATTAACTATACAGTGTATATTAACTATACAGTGTATATTAACTATACAGTGTATATTAACTATATAGTGTATATTAACTATACAGTGTATATTAACTATACAGTGTATATTAACTATACAGTGTATGTAACTATACAGTGTATATTAACTATACAGTGTATATAATATACAGTGTATATTAACTACACAGTGTATATTAACTATACAGTGTATATTAAATAGAGTGTATATAATATACAGTGTATATTAACTATACAGTGTACATAATATACAGTGTATATTAACTACACAGTGTATATTAACTATACAGTGTATATTAACTATACAGTGTATATAATATAGTGTATATTAACTATAGAGTGTATATAATATACAGTATATATTAACTACACAGTGTATATTAACTATACAATCTATATAATATACAGTGTATATTAACTATACAGTGTATATTAACTATACAGTGTATGTAACTATACAGTGTATATTAACTATACAGTGTATATAATATACAGTGTATATTAACTACACAGTGTATATTAACTATACAGTGTATATTAAATAGAGTGTATATAATATACAGTGTATATTAACTATACAGTGTACATAATATACAGTGTATATTAACTACACAGTGTATATTAACTATACAGTGTATATTAACTATACAGTGTATATAATATACAGTGTATATTAACTATACAGTGTATATTAAATATACAGTGTATATAATATACAGTGTATATTAACTATACAGTGTATATAATATAGTGTATATTAACTATACAGTGTATATAATACACACTGTATATTAACTATACAGTGTATATAATACACACTGTATATTAACTATACAGTGTATATAATATCCACTGTATATTAACTATACAGTGTATATTAACTATACAGTGTATATTTAATATACACTGTATATTATATACAGTGCATATTAACTATACAGTGTATATTAATTATACAGTGTATATTAACTATACAGTGTATATTAACTATACAGTGTATATAATATACAGTGTATATTAACTATACAGTGTATATTAACTATACAGTGTATATACTATCCACTGTATATTAACTATACAGTGTATGTAACTATACAGTGTATATTAACTACACAGTGTATATTAACTACACAGTGTATATAATATACAGTGCATACAATATACAGTGTTTATCTAATATATTGTATATATAATATACAGTGTATATATAATATACAGTGTATATCATATACAGTGTAAATATTATATACAGTGCATATAATATACAGTGTAAATATTATATACAGTGTATATTATATTTACTGTAATAGTCGATGTCTTGGTGATGGCGCTGCTTTTGTGCCCCTCCCTCTGCGGCGCAGACCCCGCCTCCCCCCACCCAAGGCCCCGCCCCTCCGCTTCGGGCCCCGCCCCATCTCATTCTAGCCACGCCCCCTCCTCTTCATACCCCGCCCCACCGCTCTATGGCCACGCCCAGAGGCACGCCGGCCTTAGACAGCCGCTGCCCTCTGAGTCGAGCCCCGCCCCTTCCTATGCAGGCCACGCCCCATCCACACCAAGCCCCGCCTTTTCCGTGCCGAGCCCCGCCCACTCAACGGCAAGCCCCGCCCTTTTCGTGCCGAGCCCCGCCCACTCAACGGCAAGCCCCGCCCCACCCGTAGCAAGCTACACCCCCTCCGCACAAGGCCCCGCCCACCCCACACCAAGCCCTGCCCTGCCTCTGATGGGCCGCGCCCCCTCCGCATCGAGCCCCGCCCCTCTTACAGCAGGTAACGCCCGCCTCAACGCAAGCCCCGCCCCGTACGCCTCAAGCCCCGCCCCTAAGGCCCCGGCCCCGCCCCCCCAGCTCGTGCTGGGCGCAGTGGGCTCCACGGTGGAGCTGCCGTGCCACAACGCGGAGCCCGCGTGGATCGAGCCGCGGTGGGGGCGGTGGCACCGGGGGGGCGGGGACTCTGGCGGAGGGGGCGGGGACTCTGGCGGAGGGGGCGGGGACTCTGGCGGAGGGGGCGGGGCCGCCTCGAGCTCCGAGGCGCCACCCGATCGCCGCGGGGCGTTCTGGTCGTGGATCAGTCGCGACGGACGGCACAGGGGGCAGGTGAGGGGGAGGGGCAGGTGAGGGGGAGGGGCAGGTGAGGGGGAGGGGCAGGTGAGGGGGAGGGGCAGGTGAGGGGGAGGGGCAGGTGAGGGGGAGGGGGTGAGAGGGCAGGTGAGGGGGGGAGGCACAGGGAGGGGGGGAGTGTACCCCCACCCACCCCCAGGTGATAGTCTATGTGTACCCCCACCCCACGTGTACCCCCACCCACGTGTACCCCCACCCCACGTGTACCCCCACCCCACGTGTACCCCCACCCACGTGTACCCCCACCCACGTGTACCCCCACCCCACGTGTACCCCCACCCCACGTGTACCCCCACCCCACGTGTACCCCCACCCCACGTGTACCCCCACCCACGTGTACCCCCACCCACGTGTACCCCCACCCCACGTGTACCCCCACCCCACGTGTACCCCCACCCCACGTGTACCCCCACCCCACGTGTACCCCCACCCCACGTGTACCCCCACCCACCCCCAGGTGATAGCCGACGTGTACCCCCGCGGCTCGGCCCGCCGCTACCTCTCCCCGCTCAGGCCGCGCGCCGCCATGCGGCGAGGCCGCGGCGCCTTCCTCCTGGGCGACTTCTCCCTCCGCCTGGGGCCGCTCCGCCCGGGGGACGCCGGCGCCTTCACCTGCCGCCTTCACGAGGCCGGCTCGGGCCGCCGGGACTACACCCGCACCCTGCGCCTGGAGACCGTGCAGGGTGCGTGCTGGGGGGCACCTGGCGGAGGCCCGGGACCGGTTCCCGCTAACACTTCTGCGTGGATTCACTCTCCCGACGCTATGACACTCTAAGAGGGGGTTTTTTTTTTTTTTTCCCCCCCTGTTTTCTCTGGCGGCAAAACTGAAGCCCTGTTGTTTTTTTGTTTTTTACCGAGGAATCGTGTCACTGCATTAGCCGCGATACCTGCGGTCAAAATGCAAACACGAAACACTCTCTGATAATATGATGATGCATTGTCCTTGAAACTGATTTGGTCCACACCAAGGCACGGCTTTCTTTTGAGCCTCGACCCAATTGGTGCTCGACCAGATGACGCCAAAAGGCGTCACCACAGCTCAAAGACAACGCCGCTATCAAAGCCCAGCAGATGTTCTTGCTTGGACCCGGCATGCATCCATGATGTTGTGTGGATGCGCCGATGCCGGAACAGCGTGTTGGTAATTACAAGCCCATGGGCTGCACAAAAATCTAGCAGCCTCCTACCGTTGTTATTGAGCTGATCTGGCCCATGCCCTCCAATCACTCCAGACCAGGTGCCAGCATCATGACCAACTCGGGCATTGAAGTCACCCAACAAGATGACTCTATCCCGAGGGGCCACTTTAGCCAGCACCTGTGACAGGTCACAGAAGGCATCTGACTCATCGGCTTTGCCTGCATCCCTCCACGGATGTTCGTCTTCGGTGGAGGCATAAGTAACCACGACCACCAATCCTCGCCTCAGATTGATGGGAAGGCGAGCCCAAAGTAGCCTGGGGCTTACAGCTTCCCACACCTCACTGCCATGCTCCCACGCCCCCTTCATTATTTTGTTCAAAAGAAGAGCCACATACTCTTTGATTTTATTCGATAAAGTCACTTAGGTAAAACGAATTAAAATAAAATAAACAATTAAAACACGACGTTTCGGAGGCAACGCAAGCTTCCGTCTTCAGGTGGGACCAGTCACAGCCAAAATCGCTGCACCAAGTGGCGAGGCTCTGGGAACCTAGTGCTTAAATACAGGTTAAGGTGTGCAGGGATGAGTTAATCCGTCTTTTGTTGTGTGTAGGGTGTGGGAGATGGGTCACTGTGTGTGTGCAATATAAACGGACAGAATATCGGCCAGGATGTGCTGTAAGGGAGCAGTAGAAAAAAGGAAAATAGAAAGTTCGGAAAGAATGTTTGATATACCACTGCTTGAAATTGCTATTAGAAATTAGTGTTTGGTATGATTCAAAACGTCTTTCCAGTGGTTGCTTAATTTGAAACCATTCTCTCGGTTGATAGGTTCCCAGAGCCTCGCCACTTGGTGCAGCAATTTTGGCTGTGACTGGTCCCACCTGAAGACGGAAGCTTGCGTTGCCTCCGAAACGTCGTGTTTTAATTGTTTATTTTATTTTAATTCGTTTTACCTACGTGACTTTACCGAATAAAACCAAAGAGTATGAATCTTTGCAGTCACGAAAGCTTCAAATTTAGAAGAGCCACACCCTGTTGTTTGACAGTCTGCTGCCCTGAGTAGAGGACTGTCCACCCCTCATGGTGGCAGGAGCCAGAACCGGTCCACCGGACCTCCTGAATACCACAGAGATCCAGGCGGTACCGGTCCAGCTCCCGACAGAGGAGTGGCAGCCTCTCCTCCGCAGTGAACGTTCGAACATTCCACGTGGCCAAACGAATTGGCTTTTCGTTGTTTCTGGAGGAGCCCCGAGGGTGGAGATTCAATCTCCTGGCTCCGCCAATTGGGGTTTGGCCAGGAGACGTCATAGACGCCTGTCCCCCCGGGGCCTCCGGCACAAGCTTATTAGTTACATATTTAAGTCGTAGTTTTGTGGTAGACACACACACACAGACACACACACAGACACACACACAGACACACACACACGCGTGCACCACATCCAGCCACCTAACGCACGTGACCTGCCCTCTCCCCCACAGTGGTGCCGAGCCACCGGGGCCCCTTCTCCCCGCGCTCGCCCCTCGCCCTCTCGTGCGCCCTCTCCCATTGGCCGCAGCCGCGCCCGCCCCGCGTCACGTGGTCCCTGCGGGGGTTGCCCCTGGCGATGGGGCCGCAGCCGCGCCACCGCCGCCGCCTGGGCGACGGGGGGCGGAGCGTCGCCATCCGCCGCCTGCGATTGGACGACGCCGGCGCGTGGGCGTGCCACGTGACGGCGCCGGGCGGGGCCACGGCCACGGCGACCTTCGACCTCCGTTTCCGCGGTGAACGCACGCACGCGCCGCTGCTGCGGTTGTTCAAGTTGTGGTTGTTGTTGCTGTGGTTGTTGTTGCTGTGGTTGTTGCTGTTGTGGGGAGCGGCGGTGCAGCAGTTAGCGCCGCGCCAACAACCCGGTGAGCCGAGTTCGATTCCCCGCTCACGGCCACCAACACCCAAGTGACGACGGTCCCGGGCCTCCCCCTAGGTCGACTCAGCCTCAAACGAATGACCTGCTGGAGCGGGGAGAGAGACGAAGGCGGTGGGCAACGTGCCGTGCCGGACTCCGTAGGCGCCGCTACTCGCTAACGGCACCACCCCCCCCCACCCACCCCAGACGACGGCGCCTCGCCGGCCAAAGGCGGCGCCGTCGCCGCTGCGGTCACCACCGGGCCGCTGGCACCGACGGCTCGCGGCTGCCGACCCGACGCGGCGCCGGAGCGGCCGCCGCCGATGCCGCTGCTGGCGCCGGGATTGCTGATCGTCGGCATGGCGGCCGGGGCCGGGCTGGCGCTGATTGTCGTCGTCGTCGCCTGCAGGAGGTCGCGGGCCCGGAACGACGGCACACGGCCTTGAACGGCGGCGGTGGACTACGGCGGTGGTTGGGAGTTGGCCCAAATAGATCGTGTGGTGATGGTGGCGATGGTTGTGATGGGGGGTGGTGGTGATGGTTGTGGTGATGGTGGTGGTGGGGGTGGTGATGGTGGGGGTGGTGGTAAGGGTGTGGGAGCGTGGCGGTGAGGCGTGCAATGCTGTAAGCCCCAGGCTACTGTGGGCTCGCCTCCCCTAGGTCGACTCGGCCTCAAATGAGTACCTGGTACGGTGTGTAAACATCGCCACTGGGGAGACAAAGGCGGTCGGGCGTGGTGCTGGCCACCCACCCCCTCGTGTACCGTTCCGGCCTTCATAGATACTCGCTATAAGCACTTGCCCCTACAGTCTGCCCAGGCTATATGGGGGATCTTTGTCTTTGATGGTGATGGTGCTTATGGTGGTGGTGCTGATGGTGATGGAGGTGGTGGTGATGGTGGTGATGGCAAAAACAACCCTCAACCTCCTCGCTGGTGCCGGATGGCAACGCTGTGGTGAGCAGTGCCACTGGGGGGAGGGCCAATTGCGATTGGTCATTCACCCTCATGGCGTTTGCAGCCACCACAGCGGCCAAAAGGGGCTCTGGATGGGTGCGAGGGGCTGGTAACCAACCAACCTAACTACCACTCAACGACGGGGAAAAAATATATCCAACTAAGCTTGTGCCGGAGGCCCCGGGGGGACAGGCGTCTATGACGTCTCCTGGCCAAACCCCATTTGGCGGAGCCAGGAGACTGAATCTCTACCCTCGGGGCTCCTCCAGAAACGGCAAAAAGCCACTGCGGCTGGCTATGTGGAACGCTCACTGCGGAGGAGAGGCTGCCGCTCCTCTGTCGGGAGCTGGATTGGTACCGTCTGGATCTGTGTGGTATTCAGGAGGTCCGGTGGACCGGCTCTGGCTCCTGCCACCATGAGGGGTGGACAGTCCTCTACTCAGTACAGGAGACTGCTAAGCAACAGAGACTTGCTCTCCTTTTGAACAAAAGAATGAAGGGGGTATGGGAGCGTGGTGGTGAGGTGTGGGAAGCTGTAAGCCCCAGGCTACTTTGGGCTCGCCTCCTGATCAACCAAAAGCGAGGAATGGTGGTGGTGGTTGCTTATGCACCCATATAAGATGAACATCAGTGGAGGATTGCAGGAAAGGCGATGAGTCAGATGGCTTTTAAGACCTCCTGTCACAGGTGCTGGCAAAAACGTCCCCTCGGGATAGAGTGACTTCGATGCCCAAATTGGTCATGATGCTGGCACCTGGTCTGGAGTGATTGGAAGAGATGGGCCAGATCAGCTCAATAACAACGGTAGGTGGCTGCTAGACTTCGGTACAGCCCATGGGCTTGTAATTACCATCACGCTGTTCCGACATCGGACGCATCCACACATCATCATGGATGCATGCCGGGTCCAAGCAAGAACACCTGCTGGACTACATAGTGACGGACCAGCGGATACGGGCCCATGTCCTTGACACCAGGACCTACCGTGTAGCTGATCTACCCACCGACCATCGGCTTGTCATCTGTAAGATGCGCCTGCCATTCTTCCACTCCGGTGGTGGGTGTCCATCTAGGACCCCATTCAAACCCACAGTGGCCTGGTCTCAGCTAGCCGAGAATAGTTGCAAGCGAGAATTTCAAAATCGCTTGCAGCTGGGGTTGGCATTGTCCCTCCTCGCTCCTTCTAATGCTGAAAATAAATGGGTGAGGTTCAGGCCTCTGGCTCACGCAGCTGCAAAGGCTGCATTGGGTACACGGTCCAGAACTCCCCAGAGACCCTGGCTGAAGGAGGAGGTGTTCTGGCTGGTTGAGAGAAAGCGACAGGCCCACTCCCGTCGTCTACGACATCCAACATCAGAGAATGAGGAGTCTTAACCGCAGCCTTCGCTCCGAGATTCGGAGAGCCGTGCGGCGCTGCAAGGATGAATGGTGGGCACGCCTTGCCGATGAGATGGAATCTGCCTCAGCAGCCATGCGATCACAAATCACTCTTCGATTCCATCAAAAACGTTAACTTGCAGTACCTCCTCATCCTTAAGGGAAAGAACGGTGATCCGATCTCGGACCCCCAGGAACAGGTCTGCAGGATTGCGGAGCATTTTTGTGAGGTCTTGAGGGGGGGGGGGGAATTCCCTCAGCCCAGACATCGCGATGGGGCAAGGTTGGGACGTCCCTGCTAGGGCCGCCGTGCCTCAAACATTGACAGAAGCAGCCACCCGCTCCGAGTGGTTGGCTGACGTTACATCTGTGGGGGAAGTGTGGGGGATCAGGAAAAGCGCCGGGCAGAGACGATCTCCCAGGCGAAATACTGAGGGAGAGTGGCATCTGTGTGTGGGGGTGGTGGTGGTGGTGATAATGGTAGTGGTGGGCATGGTGGGGGTGGTAATGATGGTAGGTGTGGTGGTGGTGATGGTGGTGGGCGTGGTGGGGGTGATGTTGGCGGTGATGATGGTGGTGGTTGTGATGGTGGTCGTGGGGGTGGTGATGGTGGTGATGGTGGTGGTTGTGGTGGTGATGATGGTGGTGGTTGTGATGATGGTGGTGGTTGTGGTGTTGACGGTGGTGATGGTGGTGGTTGTGATGATGGTGGTTGTGGTATTGGTCGTGGGGGTTGTGATGGTGGTGGCGGTGGTTGTGGTGATAGTGATGGTGGTGGTTGTGATGATGGTGGTGGTTGTGGTGGTGATGATGGTGGTGGTTGTGATGGTGGTGGTTGTGGTGTTGGCGGTGGTGATGATGGTGGTGGTTGTGATGATGGTGGTGGTGGTTGTGATGGTGGTCGTGGGGGTGGTGATGGTGGTGGTAGTGATGATGGTGGCGGTGATGGTTGTGATGATGGTGGTGGTTGTGGGGGAGGTGATGGTGGTGGTTGTGGTGATGGTGGTGGTTGTGATGATGGTGGTGGTTGTGGTGTTGGCGGTGGTGATGATGGTGGTGGTTGTGATGATGGTGGTGGTTGTGGTGTTGGTGATGATGGTGGTGGTTGTGATGGTGGTGGTTGTGATGGTGGTAGTGGGGGTGGTGATGGTGGTAGTGATGGTGGTGGCGGTGGTGATGGTGGTGGTTGTGATGGTGGTCGTGGCGGTGGTGATGGTGGTGGTTGTGATGATGGTGGTTGTGATTATGATGGTGGTGGTTGTGATGGTGGTCGTGGGGGTGGTGATAGTGATGGTGGTGGTGGTCGTGGGGGTGATGGTGGTGGTTGTGATGGTGGCGGCGGTGGTGATGGTGGTGGCGGTAGTGATGGTGTTTGTGATGATGGTGGTTGTGATGATGGTGGTGGTCATGGGGGTGGTGATGGTGGTAGTGATGGTGGTGGTTGTGATGATGGTGGTGTTTGTGATGATCGTGGTGGTTGTGGTGATGGTGGTGTTTGTGATGATGGTGATGGTTGTGGTGATGGTGGTGTTTGTGATGATCGTGGTGGTTGTGGTGATGGTGGTGTTTGTGATGATGGTGATGGTTGTGGTGATGGTGGTGTTTGTGATGATCGTGGTGGTTGTGGTGATGGTGGTGTTTGTGATGATCGTGGTGGTTGTGGTGATGGTGGTGTTTGTGATGATGGTTGTGGTGATGGTGGTGTTTGTGATGATCGTGGTGGTTGTGGTGATGGTGGTGTTTGTGATGATGGTGATGGTTGTGGTGATGGTGGTGTTTGATGATCGTGGTGGTTGTGGTGATGGTGGTGTTTGTGATGATGGTGGTGGTTGTGCGGGTGGTGATGGTGGTCAGATCGCAGCGCGAGCCGCTTTGTGTTGTTGTACCCCTCCACCACTTGGCGGAATGAAGAGAGTCGACCCATGTGGACAAGCCGTAGCTGCCGCCACCGGCGTTTAATGTCACGGCTCGTTTGAGACATCACCACCACCACGTGGAAGTGACATCACCACCACCACGTGGAAGTGACATCACCACCACCACCACGTGGAAGTGACATCACCACCACCACGTGGAAGTGACATCACCACCACCACGTGGAAGTGACATCACCACCACCTCGTGGACGTGACATCACCACCACCACCACGTGGAAGTGACATCACCACCACCATGTGGAAGTGACATCATCACCACCACCACGTGGAAGTGACATCACCACCACCACCACCACGTGGAAGTGACATCACCACCAACCTCGTGGACGCGACATCACCACCACGCGGAAGTGACATCATCACCACCACCACGTGGATGTGACATCACCACCACCACGTGGAAGTGACATCATCACCACCACGTGGAAGTGACATCATCACCACCACGTGGAAGTGACATCACCACCACCATGTGGAAGTGACATCACCACCACCCTCGTGGACGTGACAACCACCCCGTGGACGTGACATCACCACCAACCTCGTGGACGCGACATCACCACCACGCGGAAGTGACATCACCACCACCACGTGGAAGTGACATCATCATCACCACCACGTGGAAGTGACATCACCACCATGTGGAAGTGACACCACCACCACGTGGACACGTTGACAAGCGGTACCCGAACAACAAACTTAAGACGTCTCTCTACCCTGCATGGTGTACTATGCACTGCTGGATGGAGATCAACGTGATGATGATGATGGTGTCTCTCTACCCTGCATGGTGTACTATCCACTGCTGGATGGAGATCAACGTGATGATGATGATGGTGTCTCTCTACCCTGCATGGTGTACTATGCACTGCTGGATGGAGATCAACGTGATGATGATGATGGTGTCTCTCTACCCTGCATGGTGTACTATCCACTGCTGGATGGAGATCAATGTGATGATGATGGTGTCTCTCTACCCTGCATGGTGTAATATCCACTGCTGGATGGAGATCAACGTGATGATGATGACGATGATAGTGGTGGTGGTGGTGGTCTCTCTAACCTGGGCGTTGACGAGAATGCAATCTCATAACCCACCAGAGTACACAACGGCCTACTAATAATCATACACAAGCCTTACAATATAAGGCGGCTTAATATACACGTAGAAAAACTAAGTAAATATATACACACACGCACACACGCACACACGCTTGACCCACGGAGCGTAACGCTGCTTACACCAAGGGCGGAGAGGGGTGACGTGTGAGCGAGTCGTCAGAATAAAAACGCCACATCACGGGTTGCACCGAGTTCAAGCTAGCTAGCTACGTGTCACGTGATGGCGGGCAGTGGGTGTGCACGGGCCGCCACTCGGCTGCCGTGCAGCTCAGTTTCAGCGGCGACCCCCCGGGGGGGCGGGGTGGGGGGCGACGCCGACGACAGCAGCCTCAGCCTCAGCGGAGGCGTCGCACCGCGTGGACGATCATCACGGCGGCCCAAATACTGCCGCTGATGATGACGCTGATGATGATGATGCTGCCGCTGATGATGACGCTTCCGCTGATGATGCTGACGCTGATGATGCTGCCGCTGATGATGCTGACGCTGATGATGCTGCCGCTGATGATGCTGCCGCTGCTGATGATGCTGCCGCTGATGATGCTGCCGCTGATGATGCTGCCGCCGCTGCCGCTGATGATGCTGCCGCTGACGATGCTGCCGCTGATGATGCTGCCGCTGCTGCCGCTGATGATGCTGCCGCTGACGATGCTGCCGCTGATGATGCTGCCGCTGCTGCCGCTGCTGATGATGCTGCCGCTGATGCCACCACCGCCGCCGCCGCTGCAGCTGCCAACGTCCACGGGGCTCTGTCGCATCCCGCCCCCACCGCCTCAGTCGCTGTCGCTCGCCCTGCCTAACGACATCACCTCCTCCTCCTCCTCCTCGTCGCTGTCGTCCTCATCGTCGTCGCTCAGCATCACCTGCTCCACCACCACGGGGCCCGCCCGGCCCCCGCCCCTAGCCCCCGCCCCCCCGCCCCCCCCGGGCTCCGCCCCCGCAGGCTCCAGCTCCGCCCCCCGGCTCTCGATCGCTCCCGGAGGCTCCGCCCCCCGGCTGTCAACGGTTTGCCGGTGCTCCGCCCCCTGGCCCCCAGGCCCCGCCTCCTCGTCGTCCATGTCTTCGTCGGCCTGGGGTGGTGAGTCGGGGGGGGGGGGGGGGGGTGAAGGTCAAAAGGTCAAAAGGTCAAGGTGCGTTTCAAGTTTTATTTAGTTTGACCCGGTAAGAACTCTTAGAGACGTCAGGATAGAGTCGATTTTGCAAGAGTGGGCGAGTGGGCGAGTAACTGGGTGAGTAAGGAGGTGAGTGAGCAGGTGAGTGAGTGGTTTGAGTGGGTGAGTGAGTGGGTGAGTAGGTGAGTGAGTGGGTGGGTGAGTGATTGGTGTGAGTGGGTGAGTAGGTGAGTGAGTGAGTAGGTGAGTGAGTGGGTGAGTGGGTGAGTGAGTGAGTGAGTGGGTGAGTAGGTGAGTGGGAGAGTCAGTGGGTGAGCGAGTGAGTGAGTGAGTGGGTGAGCGAGTGGCTGAGTGAGTGGCTGAGTGAGTGGCTGAGTGAGTGGGTGAGTGAGTGGGTGAGTGAGTGGGTGAGTGAGTGGGTGAGTGAGTGGGTGAGTGAACGAGCGGCTGAGCGATTTCAAGTTTTCCTCACTCCAGGAATCCATACTGTTTGGTTCTTTCCGTGAGGTCCACGTAGGCAAAAAAACAAAAATAAAAAATCACGACGCCTCCATCTCAACACAAGCAGGAAGTTAGGTGCCGGAGGGGCGCTCGACGAGAGAAGGGCTGCTTGCAAGGGGACGGGGGGCCGCTCGACAAGCCAAGGGCTGCTTGCAAGGGGACGGAGGGGCGCTCGACAATTGAAGGGCTGCTTGCAAGGGGACGGAGGGGCGCTCGACAAGCCAAGGGCTGCTTGCAAGGGGACGGAGGGGCGCTCGACAAGCCAAGAGCTGCTTGCAAGGGGACAGAGGGGCGCTCGACAATTGAAGGGCTGCTTGCAAGGGGACGGAGGGGCGCTCGACAAGCCAAGGGCTGCTTGTAAGGGGACGGAGGGGCGCTCGACAGGAGGATGGCTGCTTGCAAGGGGACGGAGGGGCGCTCGACAATTGAAGGGCTGCTTGCAAGGGGACGGAGGGGCGCTCGACGAGAGAATGGCTGCTTGCAAGGGGACGGAGGGGCGCTCGACAATTGAAGGGCTGCTTGCAAGGGGACGGAGGGGCGCTCGACAAGCCAAGGGCTGCTTGCAAGGGGACGGAGGGGCGCTCGACAATTGAAGGGCTGCTTGCAAGGGGACGGAGGGGCGCTCGACAATTGAAGGGCTGCTTGCAAGGGGACGGAGGGGCGCTCGACAATTGAAGGGCTGCTTGCAAGGGGACGGAGGGGCGCTCGACAATTGAAGGGCTGCTTGCAAGGGGACAGAGGGGCGCTCGACAAGCCAAGGGCTGCTTGCAAGGGGACGGAGGGGCGCTCGACAATTGAAGAGCTGCTTGCAAGGGGACGGAGGGGCGCTCGACAAGCCAAGGGCTGCTTGCAAGGGGACGGAGGGGTGCTCGACAATTGAAGGGCTGCTTGCAAGGGGACGGAGGGGTGCTCGACAATTGAAGGGCTGCTTGCAAGGGGACAGAGGGGCGCTCGACAAGCCAAGGGCTGCTTGCAAGGGGACGGAGGGGTGCTCGACAATTGAAGGGCTGCTTGCAAGGGGACGGAGGGGCGCTCGACGAGAGAATGGCTGCTTGCAAGGGGACGGGGGGCCGCTCGACAATTGAAGGGCTGCTTGCAAGGGGACGTTGCACGCGCGGAGGGTTTCAGCTTGGCGTCACCCAGGGCTGAGTGGGCGGGGTTCAGATGTGCCAACGAGCCACGTCGCCCTGCGGGCAGGCGCCGCGGCAGCGTGATTGGGCGAGAGGCAGGGCCTCGTGAGCGGCGCCAGCGGCGGCGTTGTCAGGGGCGACGGCTCTCACCACCACCACCTCGTCGTTGTCGTCGTCGGCGTGGCGACGGCGACGACGTGTCCGGGGGCGGCCCCCCGCCGCGCCCCCCCCCCTCCGCCGCCGCCCCCTCGCGAGGCCCGGGCCGAACTTGGCGTCCACCACCTCCACCTCCACCTCGTCGTCCTCCACCTCCTCGTCCTCGTCGTCCTCGTCCTCCTCCTCCTCCTCGTCGTCGTCGTCGTCGTGACGCCGCTTGTGGGCGAGGTGACCCTCGAAGTTGCCGAAGCTGACGGGGTGGGAGGGGGGAGGGGGTGGGGGAGAAAGGGGAGGAGCAAGGTGGGGGGAGGGGGGAGAGGGGGTGGGGGAGAGGTCGGGGAGAGGGGGTGGGGGAGGGAGGGAGGGAGGGAGGGAGGGGGTGGGGGAGAGGGGGTGGGGGAGGGAGGGAGGGAGGGGGTGGGGGAGAGGGGGTGGGGGAGGGAGGGAGGGGGTGGGGGAGGGAGGGGGGGTGGGGGAGGGAGGGGGGTGGGGGTGGGGTTATTTTACAAGAACCAATGATGGCGATGGATGGACAAAGTAACTCAACCTCCACCACCAAAGACTGTAGGAGGGGCAAGCGCTGTCAGCGAGTAGCAGCACCTACGAAGGCCGGCACGGCACACGAGGGGGGTGGGTGGTCAGCACCACGCCCGGCCGCCTTTGTCTCCCCTGCGGTGATGATTTACACACCGCACCAGGTACTCATTTGAGGCTGAGTCGACCCAGGGGAGGCCCGGGACCGGTTCAGATAATCGCCACTGGGTGTTGGCCGTGAGCGGGAATCGAACCTGGGTCGCCAGGCTCGTAGCGCTGACAGCTACACTACCGCTCCCCACCACCGCCAACAACAACAACCGCCATTCGCCACTAAGTGGCGGTGACGTCACCACGACGCTTGTGCCAGGCTATGTGCACCTTGAGGCCACGTGAAGTGTCGAACGCCCGCTGGCAGGAGGTCACGGGGCAGACCCAGGTGCCACGGGTCGACTGACTGAGATGACTGGCTGATGCACCACCTGTGCCCCCTACTGTGCCAACCTGCTGTGCTTTAGCCACCCGGCGCTCCGCTCGTTGTTGTGAGCGTCGCTCCTCCGCCCTCCGTTGTTGTTGGAGGGCGACTGCCTCCAACTGCCCAGTAGCATCCTTCACGAGCCTCCTCCACAGAGGCCGATCTTGACACCGCTGGTACCAGTCATCGACAAGTCCACTCAGCTCCACGTCCTCCTGTACCACATCACTCCATATCTTCTCTAGCCCGTGCCGCGCCCGTTTAGCCCCCCCTCAATCCGGCCGAACAAAAGCTGTTTCGGGATGCGGTGGCTGGGCATGCGGGCTACATGACCCAGCCATCGCAGCCTTGCCTGCCGGAGCTCACTGATGGGAATGTGTCCAGATCTTTCAAGGATTTGTGAGCTCCTCACACAAAATAGATGTTAAATAATGTGGGAGCCAGAGGACATCCCTGTCGCACCCCAAGGTGTACAGGGAATGGCTCTGACTCCCGGCCACGTAGTTTTACCCGGGCCCGCTCACCATCATGAAGGTCCTTAATGATCGTGAGCAGAGGGTCAGAGACTCCGAAAGCACGAAGAACAACCCAGAGTCCAGGCCTACTGATGGTATCATAGACCTTGACCAGGTCAATAAAGCAGTGATGTAGGTCTTGCTGGAATTCCCTACACCTCTGCTGTAGCAGACGGACAGAAAATATGGCATCTGTGCAGGACCGCCCTTTCCTGAAACCGCATTGGGGCTCCGCAAGCCTCTCCTCAGCATGCCTGGCAAGGCGTTGTTGAATCATCCTTGCCAGGATCTTTTCCAGCACACTGAGTGAGATGCCCCTGTAGTTGTTAAGTCTGTGCAGTCCCCCTTCTTAAAGAGGGGGACCACCAGGGCATCCTTCCAATCCTGCAGAACCCGTCCAGTGGTCCAGACTGTTGTTATGATATCATATAGGGCAGTCTGTGCACAAACGCCACCCTCCCTCAGCATTTCGCTTGGGAGATCATCTCTGCCCGGTGCCTTTCCTAGTCTCAGACTCCGGATCACCTTCAGTACTTCCTCAACAGATGGCACTTCAGCCAGCCACTCACACGGGGTGACTTCTTATTATTATATTTAAGGCACCGCAGCCTCAGCAGGGTGGAGATGCCACTTTACCTCATGATATTTTCCAGGCTGAGAGAATTCCCCTCCCCCAAGACCTTAAAAAAAATGTCCGCAAACCTGCAAACCTGTTCCTGGGGGTCGGAGATCGGATCACCGTTTTTTCCCCTAATGATGGTAATAGGTGTGGCGCTGCAGGTTATTTTTTTGATGGAGTTAAATAGAGATTTGTGATCATGGGCTACTGAGACAGACTCCATCTCCTCAGCAACCCGCGACCACCACCCATCCTTGCAGCGTCTCACGGCTCTCCGAACCTCCGAGCGAAGACTGCTGTAAGCCTCCTCATTCTCTGACGTGGGGTGCTGTAGCCGATGAGAGTGGGCCTGTCGCTTTTTCTCAGCCAGCCGGAACACCTCCTCTGTCTGCTAGGGTCTCTGGGAATGTTTGGACCGTGTACCCAAAGCAGCCATTGCAGCTATATGAGCCACAGTCCTAAACCCCAGCCGCAAGCGATGATGAAATTCTCGCTTGCAACTTTCATCAGCTAGCTCAGACGATGCCACTTTAGGTTGGAATGGGGTCCTGGGTGTACACCCACCACCGGAGTGGAAGAATGGCAGGCGCATCTTACAGATGACTAGTCGATGGTCAGTGGGCAGATCAGCTCCACGGTAGGTCCTGGTGTCAAGGACTTGTACCTGTATCCGCTGTTCCGTCACTATGTAGTCCAGCAGATGTTGGACTCAGCATCTGGCCCATGCCTTCCAATCACTCCAGACCAGGTGGCACCATCATGACCAACTCTGGCATTGAAATCACGAAACAGGAAGACTCTATCCCGAGGTGCCACTTTAGCCAGCACCTGTGACAGGAGGTCATAGAAGGCATCTGACTCATCGGCCTTGCCTGCATCCCTCCACTGATGTTCATCTTACATGGGTGCATAAGCAACCACCACCATTCCTCGCTTCTGGTTGATCAGGAGGCGAGCCTACAGTAGCCTGGGGTGGACAGCTTCCCACACCTCACCACCACGCTCCCATACCCCCTTCATTCTTTTGTTCATAAGAAGAGCAACTCCCTGTTGTTTAGCAGTCTCCTGCCCCGAGCAGAAGACTGTCCACCCCTCATGGTGGCAGGAGCCAGAGCCGGTCCACTGGACCTCCTGAATACGGCATAGACCCAGGCGGTACCGGTCCAGCTCCCGAGAGAGGAGTGGCAGCCTCTCCTCCGCAGTGAGCGTTCCAACATTCCATGTGGCCACCCTCAGTGGCTTTTTGCTGTTTCTGGAGAAACCTCGAGGGTAAAGATTCAGTCTCCTGGCTCCGCCAATTGGGGTTTGGCCAGGAGACGTCATGGACGCCGGTCCCCCCAGGGCCTCTGGCACAAGCTTAGTTGGACATTTTTGTCCACGTAGTTGAGTGGTAGTTAGGTTGGAGGGGTCACCAGCCCCCCGCACCCATCCAGAGCCCCCTTCGGCCACTGTGGTGGCTACAAATGCCATGAGGGGAATGGCCAATCTCAATTGGCCCTCCCCCAGTGGCACCGCTCACCACAGTGTTACCGCCCGGCACCAGCGAGGCGGTAGGGGGTTGTTTTGCCATCACCACCACCTCCATGATCATCAGCACCATCACCATCACGACCACCACCACCAAAGACAAAGATCCCCCATATAGCCTGAGCAGACTGTAGGGGCAAGTGCTGTTAGCGAGCACCTATGAAGGCCAGAACGGTACACGAGGGGGTGGGTGGCCAGCACCACGACCGACCGTCTTTGTCTCCCCAGTGGCGAGGTTTACACACCGCACCAGGTACTTATTTGAGGCTGAGTTGACCTAGGAGAGGCCCAGAACCGGTACAAATAATCGTTATTGGTGTTCGTTATTGGTGTTGGCCGTGAGCGGGAATCGAACTCGGGTGACCGGGTTCGTAGCGCTAACCGCTACACCACCACTCTCCATCATCACGACCGCCACCATCAGCACAACCACCACCGCCACCACCATCAACACCTCCACTTTCTCCACCACCTCCACTACCACCACCATCACCACCACCTCCACCACTACTTCCGCCACCACCTCCACCACCACGTCCACCATCACCTCCACCACCACCTCCACCACCTCCACCACCACCACCTCCCCCACCACCTCCACCGCTTCCATCACCTCCATCACCACCACCTCCACCTCCATCACCACCACCTCCACCACCACCATCACCTCCACCACCACCTCCACCAGCACCACCTCCACCGCCTCCATCACCTCCATCACCACCACCTCCATCATCACCTCCATCACCACCACCACCACCTCCACCACCTCCACCACCACCACCACCACCTCTACCACCACCACCACCACCTCCACCACCACCACCACCTCCCCCACCTCTGGTTGGCATCTCCGTACGACAGGCAGCTGCTATCTTCGTTGTCGCTAGCGAGGCGCTGCATCCCACCCCGCCGCCCCTCCTCCTCGTCGTCCTCCACCTCCTCCTCGTCCTCCTCCTCGTCGTCCTCCTCGTCCCCCCTCCTCCCGTGTGCCGCTCCCCCGACTCCCCACGCGGTGCTGGGGGCCGGGGCCGGGGGGAGCGGCTGCGGCGTGGACTCCACGTCCGAGTCGGTGCCGCTCTCGCTCAGGGGCACGCCTGTCGCACGCAACAACGCACAAAGGTCCCAACGTGGTGTCGCCTTGGCCGACTGTTGGGGGCAAGCTCTGTTAGCGAGCGCCTACCAAGGCCGGAGCGGCGCGCGAGGGGGTGGGTGGCCAGCACCATGCCCGGGTGAGTGGGCGAGCGGGCGATAGGGTGAGTGGGCTAGTGAGAGACTGGGTGAGTGGGTGAGTGGGCTAGTGGGAGACTGGGTGAGTGGGTGAGTGGGCTAGTGAGAGACTGGGTGAGTGGGTGAGTGGGCTAGTGGGCGACTGGGTGAGTGGGCTAGTGGGAGACTGGGTGAGTGAGCTAATGAGAGACTAGGTGAGTGGGCGAGCGGGAGACTGAGTGAGTGAGCTAGTGAGAGACTGGGTGAGTGGGCTAGTGAGAGACTGGGTGAGTGGGCTAGTGGACGACTGGGTGAGTGGGCTAGTGAGAGACTGGGTGAGTGGGCTAGCGGGAGACTGGGTGAGTGGGCTAGTGGGCGACTGGGTGAGTGGGCTAGTGGGCCACTGGGTGAGTGGGCTAGCGGGCGACTGGGTGAGTGGGCTAGCGTGAGACTGGGTGAGTGGGCTAGTGGGCGACTGGGTGAGTGGGCTAGTGAGAGACTGGGTGAGTGGGCTAGCGTGAGACTGGGTGAGTGGGCTAGTGGGCGACTGGGTGAGTGGGCTAGTGGGAGACTGGGTGAGTGGGCTAGTGAGAGACTAGGTGAGTGGGCTAGTGAGAGACTGGGTGAGTGGGCTAGTGGGAGACTGGGTGAGTGGGCTAGTGAGAGACTAGGTAAGTGGGCTAGTGGGAGACTGGGTGAGTGGGCTAGTGGGAGACTGGGTGAGTGGGCTAGCGTGAGACTGGGTGAGTGGGCTAGTGGGCGACTGGGTGAGTGGGCTAGTGGGAGACTAGGTGAGTGGGCTAGTGAGAGACTGGGTGAGTGGGCTAGCGTGAGACTGGGTGAGTGGGCTAGTGGGCGACTGGGTGAGTGGGCTAGTGGGAGACTGGGTGAGTGGGCTAGTGAGAGACTAGGTGAGTGGGCTAGTGAGAGACTGGGTGAGTGGGCTAGTGGGAGACTGGGTGAGTGGGCTAGTGAGAGACTAGGTAAGTGGGCTAGTGGGAGACTGGGTGAGTGGGCTAGTGGGAGACTGGGTGAGTGGGCTAGTGAGAGACTGGGTGAGTGGGCTAGTGGGCGACTGGGTGAGTGGGCTAGTGGGAGACTGGGTGAGTGGGCTAGTGAGAGACTGGGTGAGTGGGCTAGTGGGCGACTGGGTGAGTGGGCTAGTGGGAGACTGGGTGAGTGGGCTAGTGAGAGACTAGGTGAGTGGGCTAGTGAGAGACTGGGTGAGTGGGCTAGTGGGAGACTGGGTGAGTGGGCTAGTGGGAGACTGGGTGAGTGGGCTAGTGGGAGACTGGGTGAGTGGGCTAGTGAGAGACTGGGTGAGTGGGCTAGTGGGAGACTGGGTGAGTGGGCTAGTGGGAGACTGGGTGAGTGGGCTAGTGAGAGACTGGGTGAGTGGGCTAGTGGAAGACTGGGTGAGTGGGCTAGTGGGAGACTGGGTGAGTGGGCTAGTGGGCGACTGGGTGAGTGGGCTAGTGGGAGACTGGGTGAGTGGGCTAGCGGGAGACTGGGTGAGTGGGCTAGTGGGAGACTGGGTGAGTGGGCTAGTGAGAGACTGGGTGAGTGGGCTAGTGGGAGACTGGGTGAGTGGGCTAGTGGGAGACTGGGTGAGTGGGCTAGTGGGAGACTGGGTGAGTGGGCTAGTGGGCGACTGGGTGAGTGGGCTAGTGAGAGACTGGGTGAGTGGGCGAGCGGGCGATAGGGTGAGTGGGCTAGCGGTAGACTGGGTGAGTGGGCTAGTGGGCGACTGGGTGAGTGGGCGAGCGGGAGACTGGGTGAGTGGGCTAGTGGGAGACTGGGTGAGTGGGCTAGTGGGAGACTGGGTGAGTGGGCTAGTGAGAGACTGGGTGAGTGGGCTAGTGAGAGACTGGGTGAGTGGGCTAGTGGGAGACTGGGTGAGTGGGCTAGTGAGAGACTGGGTGAGTGGGCTAGCGGGAGACTGGGTGAGTGGGCTAGTGGGCGACTGGGTGAGTGGGCTAGTGGGCGACGGGGTGAGTGGGCTAGTGGGCGACTGGGTGAGTGGGCTAGCGGGAGACTGGGTGAGTGGGCTAGTGAGAGACTGGGTGAGTGGGCTAGTGGGCGACTGGGTGAGTGGGCTAGTGGGCGACTGGGTGAGTGGGCTAGTGGGCGACTGGGTGAGTGGGCTAGTGGGAGACTGGGTGAGTGGGCTAGTGTGTGACTGGGTGAGTGGGCTAGTGGGCGACTGGGTGAGTGGGCTAGTGGGAGACTGGGTGAGTGGACTAGTGGACGACTGGGTGAGTGGGCTAGTGAGAGACTGGGTGAGTGGGCTAGTGGGCGACTGGGTGAGTGGGCTAGTGGGCGACTGGGTGAGTGGGCTAGTGGGCGACTGGGTGAGTGGGCTAGTGGGAGACTGGGTGAGTGGGCTAGTGGGCGACGGGGTGAGTGGGCTAGTGGGAGACTGGGTCAGTGGGCTAGTGGGAGACTGGGTGAGTGGGCTAGTGGGAGACTGGGTGAGTGGGCTAGTGAGAGACTGGGTGAGTGGGCTAGTGGGAGACTGGGTGAGTGGGCTAGTGGGAGACTGGGTGAGTGGGCTAGTGAGAGACTGGGTGAGTGGGCTAGTGGAAGACTGGGTGAGTGGGCTAGTGGGAGACTGGGTGAGTGGGCTAGTGGGCGACTGGGTGAGTGGGCTAGTGGGAGACTGGGTGAGTGGGCTAGCGGGAGACTGGGTGAGTGGGCTAGTGGGAGACTGGGTGAGTGGGCTAGTGAGAGACTGGGTGAGTGGGCTAGTGGGAGACTGGGTGAGTGGGCTAGTGGGAGACTGGGTGAGTGGGCTAGTGGGAGACTGGGTGAGTGGGCTAGTGAGAGACTGGGTGAGTGGGCTAGTGGGAGACTGGGTGAGTGGGCTAGTGGGAGACTGGGTGAGTGGGCTAGTGGGCGACTGGGTGAGTGAGCTAGTGAGAGACTGGGTGAGTGGGCTAGTGTGTGACTGGGTGAGTGGGCTAGTGGGAGACTGGGTGAGTGGGCTAGTGGGAGACTGGGTGAGTGGGCTAGTGGGAGACTGGGTGAGTGGGCTAGTGGGCGACTGGGTGAGTGGGCTAGTGAGAGACTGGGTGAGTGGGCTAGTGAGAGACTGGGTGAGTGGGCTAGTGGAAGACTGGGTGAGTGGGCTAGTGGGAGACTGGGTGAGTGGGCTAGTGGGAGACTGGGTGAGTGGGCTAGTGGGAGACTGGGTGAGTGGGCTAGTGGGAGACTGGGTGAGTGGGCTAGTGGGAGACTGGGTGAGTGGGCTAGTGAGAGACTGGGTGAGTGGGCTAGTGGGAGACTGGGTGAGTGGGCTAGTGAGAGACTGGGTGAGTGGGCTAGTGAGAGACTGGGTGAGTGGGCTAGTGAGAGCCTGGGTGAGTGGGCTAGCGGGCGACTGGGTGAGTGGGCTAGTGGGAGACTGGGTGAGTGAGCTAGTGTGTGACTGGGTGAGTGGGCTAGTGGGAGACTGGGTGAGTGGGCTAGTGGGAGACTGGGTGAGTGGGCTAGTGGGAGACTGGGTGAGTGGCCTAGTGTGTGACTGGGTGAGTGGGCTAGTGGGAGACTGGGTGAGTGGGCTAGTGGGAGACTGGGTGAGTGGGCGAGCGGGCGATAGGGTGAGTGGGCTAGTGGAAGACTGGGTGAGTGGGCTAGTGGGAGACTGGGTGAGTGGGCTAGTGAGAGACTGGGTGAGTGGGCTAGTGGGCGACTGGGTGAGTGGGCTAGTGGGAGACTGGGTGAGTGGGCTAGTGAGAGACTGGGTGAGTGGGCTAGTGGGAGACTGGGTGAGTGGGCTAGTGGGAGACTGGGTGAGTGGGCTAGTGGGAGACTGGGTGAGTGGGCTAGTGGGAGACTGGGTGAGTGGGCTAGTGGGAGACTGGGTGAGTGGGCTAGTGAGAGACTGGGTGAGTGGGCTAGTGGGCGACGGGGTGAGTGGGCTAGTGGGCGACTGGGTGAGTGGGCTAGTGAGAGACTGGGTGAGTGGGCGAGCGGGCGATAGGGTGAGTGGGCTAGTGGGAGACTGGGTGAGTGGGCTAGTGGGAGACTGGGTGAGTGGGCTAGTGGGAGACTGGGTGAGTGGGCTAGTGGGAGACTGGGTGAGTGGGCTAGTGAGAGACTGGGTGAGTGGGCTAGTGGGCGACGGGGTGAGTGGGCTAGTGGGCGACTGGGTGAGTGGGCTAGCGGGCGACTGGGTGAGTGGGCGAGCGGGCGATAGGGTGAGTGGGCTAGTGGAAGACTGGGTGAGTGGGCTAGTGGGCGACTGGGTGAGTGGGCTAGTGAGAGACTGGGTGAGTGGGCTAGTGGGAGACTGGGTGAGTGGGCTAGTGGGAGACTGGGTGAGTGGGCTAGTGAGAGACTGGGTGAGTGGGCTAGTGAGAGACTGGGTGAGTGGGCTAGTGGGCGACTGGGTGAGTGGGCTAGTGAGAGACTGGGTGAGTGGGCTAGTGGACGACTGGGTGAGTGGGCTAGTGGGCGAGTGGGTGAGTGGGCTAGTGGGAGACTGGGTGAGTGGGCTAGTGGGAGACTGGGTGAGTGGGCTAGTGGGAGACTGGGTGAGTGGGCTAGTGGGCGACTGGGTGAGTGGGCTAGCGGGAGACTGGGTGAGTGGGCTAGTGAGAGACTGGGTGAGTGGGCTAGTGGGAGACTGGGTGAGTGGGCGAGCGGGCGATAGGGTGAGTGGGCTAGTGGAAGACTGGGTGAGTGGGCTAGTGAGAGACTGGGTGAGTGGGCTAGTGGGAGACTGGGTGAGTGGGCTAGTGGGAGACTGGGTGAGTGGGCTAGTGGGCGACTGGGTGAGTGGGAGACTGGGTGAGTGGGCTAGTGAGAGACTGGGTGAGTGGGCTAGCGGGTGAGTGAGTGAGTGAGTGGGCTAGTGAGAGACTGGGTGAGTGGGCTAGTGGGAGACTGGGTGAGTGGGCTAGTGGGCGACTGGGTGAGTGGGCTAGCGGGAGACTGGGTGAGTGGGCTAGTGAGAGACTGGGTGAGTGGGCTAGCGGGTGAGTGAGTGAGTGAGCTAGTGGGAGACTGGGTGAGTGGGCTAGTGAGAGACTGGGTGAGTGGGCTAGTGGGAGACTGGGTGAGTGGGCTAGTGAGAGACTGGGTGAGTGGGCTAGTGGGAGACTGGGTGAGTGGGCTAGCGGGCTACTGGGTGAGTGAGCTGGTGGGCGAGCGGGTGATCGGGTGGGCGAGTGAGTGGGCGACTGGGTGAGTGGGTTAGGGGGTAAGTGGGTTAGTGGGTGAGTGGGTTAGTGGGTGAGCAGGCGAGTGAGTGGGCGACTGGGTGACTGGGCTAGTGGGTGAGCGGGTGAGTGGGCGAGCGGGCGAGTGAGTGGGCGACTGGGTGACTGGGCTAGTGGGTGAGCGGGTGAGTGGGCGAGCGGGCGAGTGAGTGGGTTAGTGGGTGAGTGGGTGAGTGGGTGAGCGGGCAATTGGGTGAGTGAGTGGATGACAGGGTGAGTTGGGCTAGTGGGCGAGCGGGTGAGTGGGCAAGTGAGTGGGCGACAATGTACGTGGGCTAGTGGGTGAGCGGGTGAGTAAATGGGCGACTGGGTGAGTGGGCTAGTGGGTGAGCGGTTGAGTGAGCTAATGGGCGAGCAGGCAAGCGACTGGGTGAGTGGGCGAGCGACTGGGTGAGTGGGCGAATGAGTGGGCGACTGGGTGAGAGAGTGGGCAATTGGGAGAGTGAGTGGGCGAGCGGGCGAGTGAGTGGGTGACTGGGTGACTGGGCTAGTGGGTGAGCGGGTGAGTGGGTGAGCGGCGAGTGAGTGGGCGACGGGGTGAGCGCGCTAGTGGGTGAGCGGGTGAGCAGGCGAGCGGGTGAGTGAGCGGGTGAGTGGGTGAGCAGGCGAGTGGGCGGGCGACTGGATGAGTGCGCTAGTGGGTGAGCGGGTGAGTGGGCGAGCGGGTGAGTGAGCGGGATAGTGGGTGAGCGGGTGAGTGGGTGAGCGGGTGAGTGAGCGGGCTAGTGGGTGAGCGGGCGAGCAGGTGAGTGAGCGGGCTAGTGGGTGAGCGGGTGAGTGGGCGAGCGGGTGAGTGAGCGGGCCAGTGGGCGAGCGAGCGGACGAGCCTACGAGCAAAGGGGTTGTCTCCCTCCTCGTCGCTCTGCTCATCCTCCCCGTCGGACATCAGCAGGTCCTGGTAGAGGACGCTGGCGAGTCGCCCCCTGTCCACCTCCCCTCCTCCACCTCCACCTTCACCTCCTCGCTCCTCATCCTCCTCCTCCACCTAGACAACAAACACACACACACACATCGTACACACACCGTACACACACACAACGTACACACACACACCGTACACACACACACACCGTACACACACACACACCGTACACACACACACACCGTACAGACACACACACACCGTACACACACACACACCGTACAGACACACACACACCGTACACACACACCGTATACACACACACACACCATATACACACACACACCGTACACACACCGTACACACACACCGTACACACCACACACACCGTACACACACACACACCGTACACACACACACACCGTACACACACACACACCGTACACACACACACACCGTACACACACACACACCACACACACCCACACCTGTAAACACACACTGTACACACACACACACCGTACACACATACACACCGTACACACACACACACACCGTATACACACACACACACACCGTATACACACACACACACACCGTACACACACCGTACACACACACCGTATACACACACACACACACCGTACACACACACACACCGTACACACACACACACACACGTACACACACACACACACACCGTACACACACACACACACACACCGTACACACACACACACCGTACACACACACACCGTACACACACACCGTACACACACTGTACAGACACACACACCATACACACACACACCGTACACACACACACACCATACACACACACACACACACCGTACACACACACACCGTACACACACACACCGTACATACACACCGTACACACACACACACACCGTACACACACACCGTACACACACACTGTACACACACACACCGTACACACACACTGTACACACACACCGTGTGGGTGAGGAGTGAGTGTGGGTGGTGGGTGAGGAGTGAGTGTGGTGGTGGGTGAGGAGTGAGTGTGTTGGTGGTGAGGAGTGAGTGTGTTGGGGGTGAGGAGCGAGTGTGATGGGGGTGAGGAGTGAGTGTGTTGGTGGTGAGGAGTGTGTTGGGGGTGAGGAGTGAGTGTGGGGTGGTGAGGAAAGAGTGTGGTGGTGGGTGAGGAGTGAGTGTGGGTGATGGTGGTGAGGAGTGAGTGTGTTGGGGGTGAGGAGTGAGCGAGTGGTGGGTGGTGAGGAGTGAGTGGGGGTGAGGAGTGTGTTGGGTGAGGAGTGAGTGGGGGTGAGGAGTGAGTGTGATGGGGGTGAGGAGCGAGTGTGGTGGTGGTGAGGAGTGAGTGAGTGTGATTGGTGAGGAGTGAGTGTGTTGTGATGGTGGTGAGGAGTGAGCGAGTGTGTTGTGATGGTGGTGAGGAGTGAGTGTGTTGTGATAATGGTGAGGAGTGAGTGAGTGTGGAGGGTGAGGAGCGAGTGTGTTGTGATGGTGGTGAGGAGTGAGCGAGTGTGTGGAGGGTGAGGAGTGAGTGTGATGTGATGGGGGTGAGGAGTGAGTGAGTGAGTGTGATGGGGGTGAGGAGCGAGTGTGGTGGTGGTGAGGAGTGAGTGAGTGTGATTGGTGAGGAGTGAGTGTGTTGTGATGGTGGTGAGGAGTGAGCGAGTGTGTTGTGATGGTGGTGAGGAGTGAGCGAGTGTGTTGTGATGGTGGTGAGGAGTGAGTATGATGGTGGTGAGGAGTGAGTGTGTTGTGATGGTGGTGAGGAGTGAGTGTGTTGTGATGGTGGTGAGGAGTGAGTGTGATGGTGGTGAGGAGTGAGTGTGATGTGATGGTGGTGAGGAGTGAGTGAGTGTGATGGTGGTGAGGAGTGAGTGTGTTGGTGGTGGTGGTGAGGAGTGAGTGTGTTGTGGTGGTGGTGAGGAGCGAGTGTGTTGTGGTGGTGGTGAGGAGTGAGTGTGTTGTGATGGTGGTGAGGAGTGAGTGTGTTGTGATGGTGGTGAGGAGTGTGATGGTGGTGAGGAGTGAGTGTGTGGTGGTGAGGAGTGAGTGTGATGGGTGGTGAGGAGTGAGTGTGTTGTGATGGTGGTGAGGAGTGTGATGGTAGTGAGGAGTGAGTGTGATGGTGGTGAGGAGTGAGTGTGATAGTGGTGAGGAGTGAGTGTGATGTGATGGTGGTGAGGAGTGAGTGTGATGGTGGTGAGGAGTGAGTGAGTGAGTGTGATGGGGGTGAGGAGTGAGTGTGTTGTGATGGTGGTGAGGAGTGAGTGAGTGAGTGTGATGGTGGTGAGGAGTGAGTGTGATGGTGGTGAGGAGTGAGTGAGTTGTGATGGTGGTGAGGAGTGAGGAGTGAGTGTGTTGGTGGTGAGGAGTGAGTGTGATGGTGGTGAGGAGTGAGCGAGTGTGTTGTGGTGGTGGTGAGGAGTGAGTGTGTTGGTGGTGAGGAGTGTGATGTGATGGTGGTGAGAGTGAGCGAGTGTGTTGTGGTGGTGGTGAGTGAGTGTGTTGGTGATGGTGGTGAGGAGTGAGTGTGATGTGATGGTGGTGAGGAGTGAGCGAGTGTGTTGTGATGGTGGTGAGGAGTGAGTGAGTGAGTGTGTTGGTGGTGAGGAGTGAGTGAGAGTGTTGTGATGGTTGTGAGGAGTGAGGAGTGAGTGTGTTGTGATGGTGGTGAGGAGTGTGATGGTGGTGAGGAGTGTGTTGGTGGTGAGGAGTGAGTGTGATGTGATGGTTGTGAGGAGTGAGGAGTGAGTGTGTTGTGATGGTGGTGAGGAGTGTGTTGGTGGTGAGGAGTGAGTGTGATGTGATGGTGGTGAGGAGTGAGTGTGATGTGATGGTGGTGAGGAGTGAGCGAGTGTGTTGTGATGGTGGTGAGGAGTGAGTGAGTGTGTTGGTGGTGAGGAGTGAGTGTGTTGGTGGTGAGGAGTGAGTGTGGTTGTGATGGTGGTGAGGAGTGAGCGAGTGTGTTGTGATGGTGGTGAGGAGTGAGTGAGTGTGTTGGTGGTGAGGAGTGAGTGTGTTGGTGGTGAGGAGTGAGTGTGTTGTGATGGTGGTGAGGAGTGTGTTGGTGGTGAGGAGTGAGTGAGTGAGTGTGATGGTGGTGAGGAGTGAGTGAGTGTGTTGTGATGGTTGTGAGGAGTGAGGAGTGAGTGTGTTGTGATGGTGGTGAGGAGTGTGTTGGTGGTGGGAGTGAGTGTGATGTGATGGTGAGGAGTGTGATGTGATGGGGGTGAGGAGTGAGTGTGATGGTGGTGAGGAGTGAGTGTGATGGTGGTGAGGAGTGAGTGTGTTGGTGGTGAAGAGTGAGTATGATGGTGGTGAGGAGTGAGTGTGATGGTGGTGAGGAGTGAGTGTGTTGGTGGTGAGGAGTGAGTGTGTTGTGATGGTGGTGAGGAGTGAGTGTGTTGGTGGTGAAGAGTGAGTGTGTTGGTGGTGAGGAGTGAGTGTGTTGTGATGGTGGTGAGGAGTGAGTGTGTTGGTGGTGAGTGAGTGAGTGTGTTGGTGGTGAGGAGTGAGTGTGTTGTGATGGTGGTGAGGAGTGAGTGTGTTGGTGGTGAGGAGTGAGTGTGTTGGTGGTGAGGAGTGAGTGTGATGGTGGTGAGGAGTGAGTGTGTGGTGGTGAGGAGTGAGTATGATGGTGGTGAGGAGTGAGTGTGATGGTGGTGAGGAGTGAGTGTGTTGGTGGTGAGGAGTGAGTGTGTTGTGATGGTGGTGAGGAGTGAGTGTGATGGTGGTGAGGAGTGAGTGAGTGAGTGTGTTGTGATGGTGGTGAGTGAGTGTGATGTGTTGTGATGTGATGGGGGGCTAACCGGGCCTGGTGTTTTGGGTTTTCCAGCCCCCCTGGCGTCCTCCTCCAGGCCCTCGATGTCGATGTCGGAGTCGTCGCCTCGGGGGAACGCACCGAGCAGGTCGCCCACTCCAGCCTGGCACACACACGGTGGGCGGGTGGTGGGCGGGTGGGTGAGTGGGTGGGTGGGCGGGTGGGGGCGGTGGTGGGTGGGTGGGCGGGTGGTGGGTGGGTGGGTGGGTGAGTGGGCGGGTGAATGGGTGGGTGGGTGGTGGGTGGGTGGGTGAGTGGGCGGGTGAATGGGTGGGTGGGTGGGTGGTGGGTGGGTGGGTGGGTGAGTGGGCGGGTGAGTGGGTGGGTGGGTGAGTGGGTGGGTGGGTGAGTGGGTGGGTGAGTGGGTGGGTGGGTGAGTGGGTGGGTGAGTGGGTGGGTGGGTGAGTGGGTGGGTGGGTGAGTTAGTGGGTGAGTTAGTGGGTGTGTTAGTGGGTGAGTGGGCGGGTGAGTGGGTGAGTTAGTGGGTGAGTGTGCGGGTGAGTGCATGAGTTAGTGGGTGAGTTGGTGGGCGAGTTAGTGGGTGGGCGGGTGGGTGGGTGGGTGGGCGGGTGAGTGGGCGGGTGTGCGGGTGAGTGGGTGAGTTAGTGGGTGAGTGTGCGGGTGAGTTAGTGGGTGAGTGTGCGGGTGAGTGGGTGAGTGTGCGGGTGAGTTAGTGGGTGAGTTAGTGGGTGAGTGTGCGGGTGAGTTAGTGGGTGAGTGTGCGGGTGAGTGCGTGAGTTAGTGGGTGAGTGTGCGGGTGAGTTAGTGGGTGAGTTAGTGGGTGAGATAGTGGGTGAGTGGGTGAGTTAGTGGGTGAGTGTGCGGGTGAGTACGTGAGTGAGTGTGTGAGTTAGTGGTTGAGTTAGCGGGTGAGTGCATGAGTTAGTGGGTGAGTGCATGAGTTAGTGGGTGAGTTAGTGGGTGAGTGTGTGGGTGAGTGTGCGGGTGAGTTAGTGGGTGAGTGTGCAGGTGAGTGCATGAGTTAGTGGGTGAGTGTGCGGGTGAGTTAGTGGGTAAGTTAGTGGGTGAGTTAGTGGGTGAGTTAGTGGGTGAGTTAGTGGGTGAGTTAGTGGGTGAGTTAGTGGGTGAGTGCGTGAGTTAGTGGGTGAGTTAGTGGGTGAGTGTGCGGGTGAGTTAGTGGGTGAGTTAGTGGGTGAGTGTGCGGGTGAGTGCGTGAGTTAGTGGGTGAGTGTGTGAGTTAGTGGGTGAGTGGGCGGGTGAGTGGGTGAGTTAGTGGGTGAGTTAGTGGGTGAGTTAGTGTGTGAGTTAGTGGGTGAGTGTGCGGGTGAGCGCATGAGTTAGTGGGTGAGTTAGTGGGTGAGTGCATGATTTAGTGGGTGAGTGTGCGGGTGAGTGCATGAGTTAGTGGGTGAGTTAGTGGGTGAGTTAGTGGGTGAGTGTGCGGGTGAGTGGGTGAGTTAGTGGGTGAGTGTGCGGGTGAGTTAGTGGGTGAGTTAGTGGGTGAGTGCGTGAGTTAGTGGGTGAGTGTGCGGGTGAGTTAGTGGGTGAGTTAGTGGGTGAGTTAGTGGGTGAGTGGGTGAGTTAGTGGGTGAGTGTGCGGGTGAGTACGTGAGTGAGTGTGTGAGTTAGTGGTTGAGTTAGCGGGTGAGTGCATGAGTTAGTGGGTGAGTGCATGAGTTAGTGGGTGAGTTAGTGGGTGAGTGTGTGGGTGAGTGTGCGGGTGAGTTAGTGGGTGAGTGTGCAGGTGAGTGCATGAGTTAGTGGGTGAGTGTGCGGGTGAGTTAGTGGGTAAGTTAGTGGGTGAGTTAGTGGGTGAGTTAGTGGGTGAGTTAGTGGGTGAGTGCGTGAGTTAGTGGGTGAGTTAGTGGGTGAGTGTGCGGGTGAGTTAGTGGGTGAGTTAGTGGGTGAGTTTGCAGGTGAGTGCGTGAGTTAGTGGGTGAGTGTGTGAGTTAGTGGGTGAGTGGGCGGGTGAGTGGGTGAGTTAGTGGGTGAGTTAGTGGGTGAGTTAGTGGGTGAGTTAGTGGGTGAGTTAGTGGGTGAGTTAGTGGGTGAGTGTGCGGGTGAGTGGGTGAGTTAGTTGGTGAGTGTGCGGGTGAGTTAGTGGGTGAGTTAGTGGGTGAGTGTGTGAGTTAGTGGGTGAGTGTGCGGGTGAGTTAGTGGGTGAGTTAGTGGGTGTGTGCGTGAGTTAGTGGGTGAGTGTGCGGGTGAGTTAGTGGGTGAGTTAGTGGGTGAGTGTGCGGGTGAGTGCATGAGTTAGTGGGTGAGTTAGTGGGTGAGTTAGTGGGTGAGGGTCCGTCTGCTCACCTGTCTGGGTCGGTGAGTCGGAGCGGGGTGGCTGATCCGGGGGCTGCTTGTACCTTCACCATCGCCATCACCTTCACCATCACCATCGCCATCAAACCCAAAGTGCAGGTTGTCGTGGGAAGCACTCAGACTGCCACCATCACCATCCTGCACACAGACAGGGACTCAAGGACGTGTCTGTGTGTGTCCGGCTGTGTGTGACTGTGTGTGTGTGTGACTGTGTGTGTCCAGCTGTGTGTGACTGTGTGTGTGTGACTGTGTGTGTGTGTGACTGTGTGTGTCTGTGTGACTGTGTGTGTGTGTGTGACTGTGTGTGTGTGACTGTGTGTGTGTGACTGTGTGTGAGACTGTGTGTGTCTGTGTGTGTGACTGTGTGTGTGTGTGACTGTGTGTGTGAGACTGTGTGTCTGTGTGTCTGTGTGTGCCCGGCTGGGTGTGTGTGTGACTGTGTGTGTGACTGTGTGTGTGTGTGAGAGACTGTGTGTCTGTGTGTGTCCGGCTGTGTTTGGCTGTGTGTGTGTGTGTGTGACTATGTGGCTGTGTGTGTCCGACTGTGTGTGCGTGTGCTCGCTAACAGCACTTGCCCCTACAGTCTGTTAAGGCTATACGGGGGATCTTTGTCTTTGTGTGTGTGTGACTGTGTGTCTGTGTGTGACTGTGTGTCTGTGTGTGACTGTGTGTGTGTATGACTGTGTGTGTGTGTGTATGACTGTGTGTGTGTGTGTATGACTGTGTGTCTGTGTGTGACTGTGTGTGTGACTGTGTGTCTGTGTGTGACTGTGTGTCTGTGTGTGTGACTATGTGTCTGTGTGTGACTGTGTGTGACTGTGTGTCTGTGTGTGTGACTGTGTGTGTGTGTGAGACTGTGTGTCTGTGTGTGTCCGACTGTGTTTGGCTGTGTGTGTGTGTGACTGTGTGTGTGTGTGTGACTGTGTGTGTGTGTGACTGTGTGTCTGTGTGTGACTGTGTGTGTGTGTGACTGTGTGTCTGTGTGTGACTGTGTGTGTGACTGTGTGTGTGTGACTGTGTGTGACTGTGTGTCTGTGTGTGACTGTGTGTGTCTGTGTGTGTGTGAGACTGTGTGTGTGAGACTGTGTGTGTGTGTCTGTGGGTGTGACTGTGTGTGTGTGTGACTGTGTGTCTGTGTGTGTGACTGTGTGTGTGACTGTGTGTGTGTGTGTGACTGTGTGTGACTGTGTGTCTGTGTGTGAAACTGTGTGTCTGTGTGTGTGACTGTGTGTTTGTGTGTGTGACTGTGTGTCTGTGTGTGAGACTGTGTGTCTGTGTGTGACTGTGTGTGTGTGTGACTGTGTGTCTGTGTGTGACTGTGTGTGTGACTGTGTGTGTGTCTGTGTGTGTGTGACTGTGTGTGTGACTGTGTGTGTGTCTGTGTGTGTGTGACTGTGTGTGTGTGTGACTGTGTGTCTGTGTGTGTGACTGTGTGTGTGTGTGTGAGACTGTGTGTGTGTGTGTCTGTGTGTGTGACTGTGTGTGTGTGTGACTGTGTGTCTGTGTGTGTGACTGTGTGTGTGTGTGAGAGACTGTGTGTCTGTGTGTGTCCGGCTGTGTTTGGCTGTGTGTGTGTGTGACTATGTGGCTGTGTGTGTCCGACTGTGTGTGCGTGTGCTCGCTAACAGCACTTGCCCCTACAGTCTGTTAAGGCTATACGGGGGATCTTTGTCTTTGTGTGTGTGTGACTGTGTGTCTGTGTGTGACTGTGTGTCTGTGTGTGACTGTGTGTGTGTATGACTGTGTGTGTGTATGACTGTGTGTGTGTGTATGACTGTGTGTCTGTGTGTGACTGTGTGTGTGACTGTGTGTCTGTGTGTGACTGTGTGTCTGTGTGTGTGACTATGTGTCTGTGTGTGACTGTGTGTGTGTGTGTGTGACTGTGTGTCTGTGTGTGTGACTGTGTGTGTGTGAGACTGTGTGTCTGTGTGTGTCCGACTGTGTTTGGCTGTGTGTGTGTGTGACTGTGTGTGTGTGTGTGACTGTGTGTGTGTGACTGTGTGTCTGTGTGTGACTGTGTGTGTGTGTGACTGTGTGTCTGTGTGTGACTGTGTGTGTGACTGTGTGTGTGTGACTGTGTGTGACTGTGTGTCTGTGTGTGACTGTGTGTGTCTGTGTGTGTGTGTGAGACTGTGTGTGTGAGACTGTGTGTGTGTCTGTGGGTGTGACTGTGTGTGTGTGTGACTGTGTGTCTGTGTGTGTGACTGTGTGTGTGACTGTGTGTGTGTGTGACTGTGTGTGTGTGACTGTGTGTCTGTGTGTGAAACTGTGTGTCTGTGTGTGTGACTGTGTGTTTGTGTGTGTGACTGTGTGTCTGTGTGTGAGACTGTGTGTCTGTGTGTGACTGTGTGTGTGTGTGTGACTGTGTGTCTGTGTGTGACTGTGTGTGTGACTGTGTGTGTGTCTGTGTGTGTGTGACTGTGTGTGTGTGTGACTGTGTGTGTGTGTGACTGTGTGTCTGTGTGTGTGACTGTGTGTGTGTGTGTGTGTGAGACTGTGTGTGTGTGTCTGTGTGTGTGACTGTGTGTGTGTGTGACTGTGTGTCTGTGTGTGTGACTGTGTGTGTGTGTGACTGTGTGTGTGTGTGACTGTGTGTGTCTGTGTGTGTGACTGTGTGTGTGTGACTGTGTGTCTGTGTGAGACTGTGTGTCTGTGTGTGTGACTGTGTGTTTGTGTGTGTGACTGTGTGAGTGTGTGACTGTGTGTCTGTGTGTGACTGTGTGTGTGTGTGACTGTGTGTCTGTGTGTGACTGTGTGTGTGACTGTGTGTGTGTGACTGTGTGTGACTGTGTGTCTGTGTGTGACTGTGTGTGTCTGTGTGTGTGACTGTGTGTGTGTGTGATACGGTGTGTGTGAGACTGTGTGTGTGTGACTGTGTGTGTGTGTGACTGTGTGTCTGTGTGTGTGACTGTGTGTGTGACTGTGTGTGTGTGTGACTGTGTGTGTGTGTGTGACTGTGTGTCTGTGTGTGAGACTGTGTGTCTGTGTGTGTCCGACTGTGTTTGGCTGTGTGTGTGTGACTGTGTGTGTGACTGTGTGTGTGTGTGACTGTGTGTGTGTGTGACTGTGTGTGTCTGTGTGTGACTGTGTGTGTCTGTGTGTGTGACTGTGTGTGTGTGTGAGACTGTGTGTGTGACTGTGTGTGTGTGTGACTGTGTGTCTGTGTGTGTGACTGTGTGTGTGTGTGTGAGACTGTGTGTGTGTGTGACTGTGTGTGTCTGTGTGTGTGACTGTGTGTGTGTGTGACTGTGTGTCTGTGTGTGAGACTGTGTGTCTGTGTGTGTGACTGTGTGTTTGTGTGTGTGACTGTGTGTCTGTGTGTGAGACTGTGTGTCTGTGTGTGACTGTGTGTGTGTGTGACTGTGTGTCTGTGTGTGAGACTGTGTGTCTGTGTGTGACTGTGTGTGTGTGTGACTGTGTGTCTGTGTGTGACTGTGTGTGTGACTGTGTGTGTGTCTGTGTGTGTGTGACTGTGTGTGTGACTGTGTGTGTGTCTGTGTGTGTGTGACTGTGTGTGTGTGTGACTGTGTGTCTGTGTGTGTGACTGTGTGTGTGTGTGTGAGACTGTGTGTGTGTGTGTCTGTGTGTGTGACTGTGTGTGTGTGTGACTGTGTGTCTGTGTGTGTGACTGTGTGTGTGTGTGAGAGACTGTGTGTCTGTGTGTGTCCGGCTGTGTTTGGCTGTGTGTGTGTGTGACTATGTGGCTGTGTGTGTCCGACTGTGTGTGCGTGTGCTCGCTAACAGCACTTGCCCCTACAGTCTGTTAAGGCTATACGGGGGATCTTTGTCTTTGTGTGTGTGTGACTGTGTGTCTGTGTGTGACTGTGTGTCTGTGTGTGACTGTGTGTGTGTATGACTGTGTGTGTGTATGACTGTGTGTGTGTGTATGACTGTGTGTCTGTGTGTGACTGTGTGTGTGACTGTGTGTCTGTGTGTGACTGTGTGTCTGTGTGTGTGACTATGTGTCTGTGTGTGACTGTGTGTGTGTGTGTGTGACTGTGTGTCTGTGTGTGTGACTGTGTGTGTGTGTGAGACTGTGTGTCTGTGTGTGTCCGACTGTGTTTGGCTGTGTGTGTGTGTGACTGTGTGTGTGTGTGTGTGACTGTGTGTGTGTGACTGTGTGTCTGTGTGTGACTGTGTGTGTGTGTGACTGTGTGTCTGTGTGTGACTGTGTGTGTGACTGTGTGTGTGTGACTGTGTGTGACTGTGTGTCTGTGTGTGACTGTGTGTGTCTGTGTGTGTGTGTGAGACTGTGTGTGTGAGACTGTGTGTGTGTCTGTGGGTGTGACTGTGTGTGTGTGTGACTGTGTGTCTGTGTGTGTGACTGTGTGTGTGACTGTGTGTGTGTGTGACTGTGTGTGTGTGACTGTGTGTCTGTGTGTGAAACTGTGTGTCTGTGTGTGTGACTGTGTGTTTGTGTGTGTGACTGTGTGTCTGTGTGTGAGACTGTGTGTCTGTGTGTGACTGTGTGTGTGTGTGACTGTGTGTCTGTGTGTGACTGTGTGTGTGACTGTGTGTGTGTCTGTGTGTGTGTGACTGTGTGTGTGTGTGACTGTGTGTGTGTGTGACTGTGTGTCTGTGTGTGTGACTGTGTGTGTGTGTGTGTGAGACTGTGTGTGTGTGTCTGTGTGTGTGACTGTGTGTGTGTGTGACTGTGTGTCTGTGTGTGTGACTGTGTGTGTGTGTGACTGTGTGTGTGTGTGACTGTGTGTGTCTGTGTGTGTGACTGTGTGTGTGTGACTGTGTGTCTGTGTGAGACTGTGTGTCTGTGTGTGTGACTGTGTGTTTGTGTGTGTGACTGTGTGAGTGTGTGACTGTGTGTCTGTGTGTGACTGTGTGTGTGTGTGACTGTGTGTCTGTGTGTGACTGTGTGTGTGACTGTGTGTGTGTGACTGTGTGTGACTGTGTGTCTGTGTGTGACTGTGTGTGTCTGTGTGTGTGACTGTGTGTGTGTGTGATACGGTGTGTGTGAGACTGTGTGTGTGTGACTGTGTGTGTGTGTGACTGTGTGTCTGTGTGTGTGACTGTGTGTGTGACTGTGTGTGTGTGTGACTGTGTGTGTGTGTGTGACTGTGTGTCTGTGTGTGAGACTGTGTGTCTGTGTGTGTCCGACTGTGTTTGGCTGTGTGTGTGTGACTGTGTGTGTGACTGTGTGTGTGTGTGACTGTGTGTGTGTGTGACTGTGTGTGTCTGTGTGTGACTGTGTGTGTCTGTGTGTGTGACTGTGTGTGTGTGTGAGACTGTGTGTGTGACTGTGTGTGTGTGTGACTGTGTGTCTGTGTGTGTGACTGTGTGTGTGTGTGTGAGACTGTGTGTGTGTGTGACTGTGTGTGTCTGTGTGTGTGACTGTGTGTGTGTGTGACTGTGTGTCTGTGTGTGAGACTGTGTGTCTGTGTGTGTGACTGTGTGTTTGTGTGTGTGACTGTGTGTCTGTGTGTGAGACTGTGTGTCTGTGTGTGTCTGTGTGTGTGTGACTGTGTGTCTGTGTGTGACTGTGTGTGTGTGACTGTGTGTCTGTGTGTGACTGTGTGTGTGTGTGACTGTGTGTGTGTGTGACTGTGTGTGTGTGTGACTGTGTGTGTGTGTGAGACTGTGTGTGTGTCTGTGTGTGTGACTGTGTGTGTGACTGTGTGTCTGTGTGTGTGACTGTGTGTGTGTGTGACTGTGTGTGTGTGTGTGACTGTGTGTGTCTGTGTGTGTGACTGTGTGTGTGTGTCTGTGTGTGTGACTGTGTGTGTGTGTGACTGTGTGTGTGTGGCTGTGTGTGTGTGACTGTGTGTCTGTGTGTGAGACTGTGTGTCTGTGTGTGTGACTGTGTGTCTGTGTGTGACTGTGTGTGTCTGTGTGTGTGACTGTGTGTCTGTGTGTGAGACTGTGTGTCTGTGTGTGTGACTGTGTGTCTGTGTGTGAGACTGTGTGTCTGTGTGTGAGACTGTGTGTCTGTGTGTGTGACTGTGTGTCTGTGTGTGAGACTGTGTGTCTGTGTGTGTGACTGTGTGTCTGTGTGTGAGACTGTGTGTCTGTGTGTGACTGTGTGTGTCTGTGTGTGAGACTGTGTGTCTGTGTGTGACTGTGTGTGTCTGTGTGTGTGACTGTGTGTCTGTGTGTGAGACTGTGTGTCTGTGTGTGACTGTGTGTGTGACTGTGTGTGTGACTGTGTGTGTGACTGTATGTGGGGAGCGGTAGTGTAGCGGTTAGCGCTACGCTGCGCTATGAACCTGGCGACCCGGGTTCGATTCCCGCTCACGGCCAACACCAGTGACGATTATCTGAACCGGTCCCGGGCCTCCCCTAGGTCGACTCAGCCTCAAATGAGTACCTGGTGCAGTGTGTAAACATCGCCACTAGGGAGACAAAGGCGGTCGGGCGTGGTGCTGGCCACCCACCCCCTCGTGTACCGTTCCGGCCTTCAAAGGTGCTCGCTAACAGCACTTGCCCCTACAGCCTGTTAAGGCTATATGGGGGATCTTTATCTTTGTGACTGTGTGTCTGTGTGTGATTGTGTGTGTCTATGTGTGTGTGACTGGGTGTCTGTGTGTCTGTGTGTGACTGTGTATGTCTGTGCGTGTGACTGTGCGTGTGACTGTGTGTGTGACTGTGTGTGACTGTGTGACTGTGTGTCTGTGTGTGACTGTGTGTCTGTGTGTGACTGTGTGTCTGTGTGTGACTGTGTGTGTGTGACTGTGTGTGTGTGACTGTGTGTGTGACTGTGTGTGTGACTGTGTGTCTGTGACTGTGTGTGACTGTGTGTCTGTGACTGTGTGTGTGACTGTGTGTGCGTGACTGTGTGTGTGACTGTGTGACTGTGTGTCTGTGTGTGACTGTGTGTGTCTGACTGTGTGTGACTGTGTGTGACTGTGTGTGTCTGACTGTTTGGCTGTGTGTGTGCGTGACTGTGTGTTTGTGTGTTTGTGTGTGACTGTGTGGGAATATGTGTGTGTGTGACTGTGTGTGTGTGTGTCTGTGTGTGTATGTGATTGTGTGTGTGACTGTTTGTGCGTGTGATTGTGTGACTGTGCGTGACTGTGTGTGTGCGTGTCTGTGTGTGTGTATGACTGTGTGTGTGCATGACTGTGTGTGTGTGTGACTGTGTGTGACTGTGTGTGCGTGACTGTGTGTGCGTGTGACTGTGTGTGTGTGACTGTGTGTGTGTGTGAGTGTGACTGTGTGTGCGTGACTGTGTGTGCGTGTGACTGTGTGTGTGTGACTGTGTGTGTGTGTGACTGTGTGTGCGTGACTGTGTGTGCGTGTGACTGTGTGTGTGTGACTGTGTGTGTGTGTGACTGTGTGTGTGTGACTGTGTGTGTGTATGACTGTGTGTGTGTGTGTGACTGTGTGTGCGTGACTGTGTGTGTATGACTGTGTGTGTGTATGACTGTGTGTGTGTGTGTGACTGTGTGTGTGTGACTGTGTGTGCGTGACTGTGTGTGTGTGACTGTGTGTGTGACTGTGTGTGTGTGACTGTGTGTGTATGACTGTGTGTGTGTGACTGTGTGTGCGTGTGACTGTGTGTGTGTGTGACTGTGTGTATGACTGTGTGTGTGACTGTGTGTGTGTGTGTGTGACTGTGTGTGTGTGTGACTGTGTGTGTGTGACTGTGTGTGTGTATGACTGTGTGTGTGCGTGTCTGTCTGTGTGTGTCTGTGTGGCTATCGGTGTCTAGAAACATTGCCACTGGGGGAGAGACAAAGGCGGCCGGGCGTGGTGCTGGCCACCCACCCCCTCGTGTGCCACAGTGCCGGTAGCCTTCACAGGCGCTGCTACTCGCTAACAGCACTTGCCCCTGCAGGCTGTTAAGAGCCTACACGGGGGACCTTTGTCTTGGTGACTCACTAACTTGAGTCAGCTGGTGAGTGAGTGGTTGAGTGAGCGGTTGAGTGAGCGGTTGAGTGAGCGGGTGAGTGAGTGGGTGAGTGAGTGGGTGAGTGAGTGGGTGGGTGAGTGAGTGGGTGAGTGAGCGGGTGAGTGAGTAAGCGCGAGCGTGTGGGAGTGGTGGAGTGTGTGGGGGTGGTGGAGCGGTGGAGCGTGTGGGAGCGGTGGAGCGTGTGGGAGCGGTGGAGCGGTGGAGCGTGTGGGAGCGGTGGAGCGTGTGGGAGCGGTGGAGCGGTGGAGCGTGTGGGAGTGGTGGAGCGTGTGGGAGTGGTGGAGCGTGTGGGAGCGTGTGGGAGTGGTGGAGCGGTGGAGCGTGTGGGAGTGGTGGAGCGTGTGGGAGTGGTGGAGCGTGTGGGAATGGTGGAGCGTGTGGGAGCGTGTGGGAGTGGTGGAGCGTGTGGGAGCGGTGTAGCGGTGGAGCGTGTGGGAGCGGTGGAGCGTGTGGGAGCGGTGTAGCGGTGGAGCGTGTGGGAGCGGTGGAGCGTGTGGGAGCGGTGTAGCGGTGGAGCGTGTGGGAGCGGTGGAGCGTGTGGGAGCGGTGGAGCGGTGGAGCGTGTGGGAGCGGTGGAGCGTGTGGGAGCGGTGGAGCGTGTGGGAGCGGTGGAGCGGTGGAGCGTGTGGGAGCGGTGGAGCGTGTGGGAGTGGTGGAGCGGTGGAGCGTGTGGGAGCGGTGGAGCGTGTGGGAGTGGTGGAGCGTGTGGGAGTGGTGGAGCGTGTGGGAGTGGTGGAGCGTGTGGGAGCGGTGGAGCGTGTGGGAGCGGTGGAGCGTGTGGGAGCGGTGGAGCGTGTGGGAGTGGTGGAGCGGTGGAGCGTGTGGGAGTGGTGGATCGTGTGGGAGCGGTGGAGCGTGTGGGAGTGGTGGAGCGTGTGGGGGCGGTGGAGCGTGTGGGAGTGGTGGAGCGTGTGGGAGCGGTGGAGCGTGTGGGAGTGGTGGAGCGGTGGAGCGTGTGGGAGTGGTGGAGCGTGTGGGAGCGGTGGAGCGTGTGGGAGCGGTGGAGCGTGTGGGGGTGGTGGAGCGTGTGGGAGTGGTGGAGCGTGTGGGAGTGGTGGAGCGTGTGGGAGTGGTGGAGCGTGTGGGAGTGGTGGAGCGTGTGGGAGTGGTGGAGCGTGTGGGAGCGGTGGAGCGTGTGAGCAAGCGGATGACTAAGTGACTGAGTGAGCGGGTGAGCGTGTGAGTGAGCGTGCGGGTGAGCGAGCGGGTGAGTGTGTGGGTGAGCGTGCGGGTGAGCGTGCGGGTGAGCGAGCGGGTGAGCGAGCGGGTGAGCGTGTGGGTGAGTGTGTGGGTGAGCGTGCGGGTGAGCGTGCGGGTGAGCGAGTGTGCGGGTGAGCGAGCGGGTGAGCGTGCGGGTGAGTGAGCGGGTGAGCGTGTGGGTGAGCGAGCGGGTGAGCGTGCGGGTGAGCGTGTGGGTGAGCGTGTGGGTGAGCGTGTGTGTGAGTGAGCGGGTGAGCGTGCGGGTGAGCGAGCGGGTGAGCGTGCGGGTGAGCGAGTGGGTGAGTGTGTGGGTGAGTGTGTGGGTGAGCGAGCGAGCGGGTGAGCGTGTGGGTGAGCGAGCGAGTGGGTGAGCGTGTGGGTGAGCGAGCGAGTGGGTGAGCGAGCGGGTGAGCGTGCGGGTGAGCGTGTGGGTGAGCGTGTGGGTGAGCGTGTGTGTGAGTGAGCGGGTGAGCGTGCGGGTGAGCGAGCGGGTGAGCGTGCGGGTGAGCGAGCGGGTGAGCGTGCGGGTGAGCGAGCGTGTGGGTGAGCGAGCGGGTGAGTGAGTGAGTGAGCGTGCGGGTGAGCGAGCGGGTGAGCGTGCGGGTGAGCGAGCGGGTGAGTGAGCGAGCGGGTGAGCGTGTGGGTGAGCGTGTGGGTGAGCGTGTGGGTGAGCGAGCGGGTGAGCGTGTGGGTGAGCGAGCGGGTGAGCGAGCGAGCGGGCGAGCGAGCGGGTGAGCGTGTGGGTGAGCGTGTGGGTGAGTGTGCGGGTGAGCGTGTGGGTGAGCGAGCCCACCTGCAGTGCCGGCAGGGTGCCCGCTACCTCCAGACTGTCGTACTCAGCAGCGTCCAGCGCAGCCTCCTTAGCAGCCGCGATGTCGGTCTCCAGCACGGCGAGGTGCTCCTCGTACTGCAAGCACAGCCATCGCTCGCTCACTCGCTCACTCACCCACTCACTCACTCACTCACCCACTCGCTCACTCACCCACACGCTCACCCACTCACCCACTCGCTCACTCACCCACTTACTCGCTCACTCACTCACTCACTCGCTCGCTCACTCACTCACTCACTCGCTCGCTCGCTCACTCACTCACTCGCTCGCTCACTCACTCACCCACACGCTCACTCGCTCAGTCACTCACTCACTCACTCGCTCGCTCGCTCACTCACTCACTCACTCACTCACCCGCTCACTCACCCACTCACTCACTCACCCACTCGCTCGCCCACTCACTCACTCACCCACTCACTCACTCACTCGCTCACTCACTCGCTCACTCACCCACTCACTCACTCACTCACCCACTCGCTCGCTCACTCACTCACTCACCCACTCACTCACTCACTCACTCGCTCACTCACCCACTCACTCACTCACTCGCTCACTCACTCACTCACTCGCTCGCTCACTTACCCACTCGCTCACACGCTCGCTCACTCACCCACTCACTCACCCACTCACTCACTCACTCGCTCACTCACCCACTCACTCACTCACTCACCCACTCGCTCACTCACCCACCCACTCACTCACTCACCCACACGCTCACCCACTAGCTCACTCACCCACTCGCTCACACGCTCGCTCACTCACCCACCCACTCACTCACTCACTCTCTCACTCACTCTCTCACTCACTCACTCGCTCACTCACTCGCTCACTCACCCACTCACTCACTCACTCGCTCACTCACCCACTCGCTCACCCACCCACCCACTCACTCACTCACTCACCCACTCGCTCGCTCACCTACCCACCCACTCACTCACTCTCTCACTCACTCACTCGCTCACTCACTCACTCTCTCACTCACTCACTCACTCGCTCGCTCACTCACTCACTCACTCGCTCACTCACCCACTCGCTCACTCACCCACTCGCTCACTCACCCACTCACTCACTCACCCACTCGCTCGCTCACTCACTCGCTCGCTCACTCACCCACTCGCTCAGTCAATCATTCACTCACTCACTCACTCACCCGCTCACTCACTCACACGCTCACTCACTCACCCACTCACTCACCCACTCACTCACCCACTCACTCACCCACTCACTCACCCACTCGCTCACTTACTCACTCACCCACTCGCTCACTCACCCACTCACTCACTCACTCGCTCACTCACCCACCCACTCACTCACTCACCCACTCGCTCACCCACTCGCTCGCTCACACACTCGCTCGCTCGCTCACACACTCGCTCGCTCACTCACCCACGCGCTCGCGCACTCACTCACACGCTCACTCACTCACCCACTCGCTCGCTCACTCACTCACTCGCTCACTCACCCACTCGCTCGCTCACCCACTCACTCACACGCTCACTCACCCACTCACTCACTCGCTCACTCACTCACTCACCCACCCACTCACTCACCCACTCACTCACCCACTCGCTCACTCACTCACTCACACGCTCACTCACTCACCCACTCGCTCGCTCACTCACTCACTCACCCACTCGCTCACTCCCCCACCCGCTCGCTCGCTCACTCACCCACTCACTCGCTCACTCACTCACCCACTCGCTCACTCACCCACTCGCTCACTCACTCGCTCACTCACCCACTCACACACTCACACACACACTCACCCACTCACCCACACACTGACCCACTCACTCACCCACTCACCCACTGACTCACTCACCCACTCGCTCACTCACTCACTCACCCACCCGCTCGCTCACACACCCACTCGCTCACTCACTCACCCACACGCTCACCCACCCACTCGCTCACCCGCTCACTCACCTACCCGCTCACCCACCCACCCACTCGCTCACCCACCCATCCACTCGCTCACCCGCTCGCTCACTCACCCACTCGCTCGCTCACCCACTCGCTCGCTCACTCACCCACTCGCTCACTCACTCGCTCACTCACCCACCCACTCGCTCGCTCACTCACCCACTCGCTCACCCGCTCACTCACCCACCCACTCACTCACTCACCAACCCGCTCGCTCACACACCCACTCGCTCACTCACTCACCCACACGCTCACCCACCCACTCGCTCACTCACTCACCCACACGCTCACCCACCCACTCGCTCACCCGCTCACTCACCTACCCGCTCACCCACCCACCCACTCGCTCACCCACCCACTCGCTCACCCGCTCACTCACCCACTCACTCGTTCACCCGCTCACTCACCCACTCGCTCACCCAGCCACCCACTCGCTCACCCACCCATCCACTCGCTCACCCGCTCACCCACCCGCCCGCCCGCCCACTCTCTCACCCACCCGCTCACACACTCGCTCGCCCACCCGCTCACCCGCTGAACCCATTCGCTCAACCACCAGCTCACCCGTTCACTCGCTCACCCACTCACTGTACCACTCAATTGCCCACTCACTCGCTCACCCTCTCGCTCACCTACCCACTCGACCAACTCACTCACTCACTCGCCCACTCGCCCGCCCACTCGCTCACTCACCCACTCACTCACTCGCTCGGTCGCTCACCCACTCGCCTGCCCACTCGCTCACTCACCCACTCACTCACTCCATCGGTCGCTCACCCACTCACTCACTCCATCGGTCGCTCACCCGCTCACTCACTCCATCGGTCGCTCACCCACACGGCTCACCCCTGGCACTGTGACCTCACCTCGGCGAGGGTCAGCTGACACACGCTCACAATCTCCTCGGCTGTCTTGGTGTAGCTACTCTCCGCACCTTCACAGCAGCAGCAGCAGCAGCAATAATAATAGTATCATCAGCATCATCAGCAGCGTCATCATCATCATCAGGGTTGTGGTGAGGCTGTGGTGAGGCTGTGGTAGTGGTGTGGTAGTGGTAGTGGTGTGGTAGTGGTGTGGTGAGGCTGTGGTGAGGCTGTGGTAGTGGTGTGGTAGTGGTGTGGTAGTGGTGTGATAGTGGTAGTGGTGTGGTAGTGGTGTGGTGAGGCTGTGGTAGTGGTGTGGTGAGGCTGTGGTAGTGGTGTGGTAGTGGTGTGGTAGTGGTGTGGTGAGGCTGTGGTGAGGCTGTGGTAGTGGTGTGGTAGTGGTGTGGTAGTGGTGTGGTGAGGCTGTGGTGAGGCTGTGGTAGTGGTGTGGTAGTGGTGTGGTGAGGCTGTGGTGAGGCTGTGGTGAGGGTGTGGTAGTGGTGTGGTAGTGGTGTGGTGAGGCTGTGGTAGTGGTGTGCTGAGGCTGTGGTAGTGGTGTGGTAGTGGTGTGGTGTGGTGAGGCTGTGGTGAGGCTGTGGTAGCGGTGTGGTAGTGGTGTGGTGAGGCTGTGGTGAGGCTGTGGTGAGGCTGTGGTTATCACCGTTGTACTTGATGCTGTTGGACAGGATGAGGCGCACGTCTGCGATGAACTGGTCGCGGTTCTGGTAGAGATGTTTCGCGATGTTCTGCACGCGGACACAAAGATACAGACACAGGTCCCCCAGGTAGCCTTAAGCAGGCCGCAGGGCCAAGTGCTGATGGTGAGCAGCACCCCACCCACTCACTCACTCACCACTCACTCACTCACTCACCTACCCACCTACTCACTCACCCACCCACATACAACATCACTCACTCACTCAGCCACTCACTCACTCACTCCCCCACTCACTCACTCACTCCCCCACTCACTCACTCAGCCACTCACTCAGTCACTCACTCCCCCACTCACTCACTCACCCACGGACTCACTCACTCACTCACCCACCCACTCACTCACCCACCCACTCACCTCACTCACCTCACTCACCCACCCACTCACTCACCCACTCACCTCACGCACTCACTCACCCACTCACTCACTCACTCACCCACTCACTCACCCACTCACTCACCCACTCACCCACTCACTCACCCACTCACTCACCCACTCACCCACTCACCCACTCACTCACCCACTCACTCACCCACTCACTCACTCACCCACTCACCCACTCACTCACCCACTCACTCACTCACTCACCCACTCACTCACCCACTCACTCAATCACTCACGTGCGTGAGGGGTGGACGTGAGGGAGGGGTGGACGTGAGGGAGGGGTGGACGTGAGGGAGAGTTGGAGAGGGAGGGGTGGACGTGAGGGAGGGGTGGACGTGAGGGAGGGGTGGACGTGAGGGAGGGGTGGACGTGAGGGAGGGGTGGACGTGAGGGGTGGACGTGAGGTAGGGGTGGACGTGAGGGAGGGGTGGACGTGAGGGGTGGACGTGAGGGGTGGACGTGAGGTAGGGGTGGACGTGAGGGGTGGACATGAGGGAGGGGTGGACGTGAGGGGTGGACGTGAGGGAGAGGTGGATGTGAGGGAGGGGTGGACGTGAGGTAGGTGTGGACGTGAGGGAGGGGTGGACGTGAGGGGTGGACGTGAGGGGTGGACGTGAGGAGTGGACGTGAGGGAGGGGTGGACGTGAGGGGTGGACGTGAGGGACGACCTTGCGCAGGGTGTCCAGGTCCATCGGTGCCACGATCACTTTGTAGTAGTCGGGGATGAACTTCTTGTTGACCGGGTGGTGGAACGGCCACGACTGGGGGTGGACAATGTGGAGGAGGTGGAGGTGGTGGTGGAGGTGGTGGAAGTGGTGGAGGTGGTGGTGGTGGAGGTGGTGGAGGTGGTGGAAATGGTGGTGGTGGAAGTGGTGGAGGTGGTGGTGGTGGTGGAGGTGGTGGAAGTGGTGGAGGTGGTGGTGGAGGTGGTGGTTGTGGTGGTGGTGGTGATGGTGGTGGAGGTGGTGGAGGTGGTGGTGGTGATGGTGGTGGAGGTGGTGGAGGTGGTGGTGGAGGTGGTGGTGGAGGTGGTGGAGGTGGTGGTGATGATGGTGGTGATGATGATGGTGGTGGTGATGGTGGTGGAGGTGGTGGTGATGGTGATGGAGGAAACGGAGAGAGATAAACAGGCAGACAAACACAACCACACATTCACTAGACACCTCCCTACTTACACCTCCCCCTCCTCCTCCTCCACCTCCTCCTCCTCCTCCCCCACCCCCTCCCTCTCCTCCTCCACCTCCTCCTCCTCCTCCTCCACCTCCTCCTCCTCCTCCTCCCCCACCCCCTCCCCCTCCTCCCCCTCCTCCCCCTCCTCCTCCCCCTCCTCCCCCTCCTCCCCCTCCTCCTCCACCCCCTCCTCCCCCTCCTCCTCCCCCTCCTCCTCCTCCTCCTCCACCCCCACCCCCTCCTCCATCTCATCCTCCACCTCCTCCCCCTCCTCCCCCTCCTCCTCCCCCTCCTCCACCTCCTCCTCCTCCACCTCCTCCTCCACCCTCCACCTCCTCCTCCACCCTCCACCTTCCCCCTCCTCCTCCACCCTCCTCCACCTCCTCCACCCCCTCCTCCTCCACCTCCTCCTCCCCCACTCCCTCCTCCTCCATCTCCTCCTCCCCCACCCCCTCCCCCTCCTCCCCCTCCTCTTCCCCCTCCCCCTCCCCCAGCCCCTCCTCCCCCTCCTCCTCCACCCTCCTCCCCCCACCTCCTCCCCCTCCCCCAGCCCCTCCTCCTCCTCCACCTCCCCCTCCTCCTCCCCCTCCTCCCCCTCCCCCCCCGTCCCCCAGCCCCTCCCCCACCTCCGGCACGGCCATCATCTTCTGTGTGACGATGTTGTCCAGGATGAATGAGAACGCCACTTGGTCGTCGTCATCCAGCAGTGGATTTATCGCCTTCTCCAGACGGGCGAGGCGATCCTCCTTCTGCTCACACACACACAGAGTATACAGAGAGTATACACACACAGTACACACACAGGGTACACACAGGGTACACACAGAGTACACACACAGGGTACACACAGGGTACACACAGAGTACACACACAGGGTACACACACAGGGTACACACAGTATACACAGTACACACAGAGTACACACAGAGTACACACACAGAGTACACACACAGTACACAGAGTACACACAGTGTACACACACAGTACACACAGAGTACACACAGAGTACACACACAGAGTACACACAGAGTACACACACAGAGTACACACAGAGTACACACACAGAGTACACACACAGTACACAGAGTACACACAGTG